>NW_007246529.1:0-26614 GCF_000164805.1 Carlito syrichta
AGTATTGTTACACAACCATTCCCTAAAATCATGACTAGACATAATTGATTAATACAGTTGCTTATATTGTAGATCTCAGTAGGAGGATATTGCACATTAAGAATTTTTCTTTTTAATCAAAAAATAATTTATTGTGTCTGTGTTGTTTTATTTGCTTTGTTGCAAACATTTCAAACCAAACTGCTCAATTTATTAAAGAAATTAATTGGTTTTCAGTCTTTTATTTAAAATTCTGCTACAAAGTAATAATTCTTAGGTTTTAAAAAATTACGTTTATGTTCTCTTCTTAGTTGGGAATTGAGAATGTTCCCAGTGACTTCCTAAGCAATAGCAAATAAGAGTATTTTAAACAAACATGGTTTTCTAGAATTAGCATTTTGAGATTTTGCATTTATTATTGCTATTGTAGAGGGCAATTCAATTAAAAATGATGAATCCATTTACTTTTTACATTTTTCAAAAGTTCTAAGCTATAAATCATACAGTAAGTCAAAGCAACTCAAAATCTTGCATTGTGTTAATTATTTTTTACATTTTCCTTGGAATGTGCAAAGCACTGCAGAACATCTGAAGGAAACCAGGTAGCAAAGTCTCTTCTTCTGAAGAATTAGTTTTTGTTTTGTCTTGTTTTCCTCTGGCAATAGACATTTAATAATGTAGATAAAGTTCATAATAGTATTCAGATTGCTTCTTATTGAGACTATCTATTTACTTATCTATCTACCTTTATTTTAACTTATTATGACTATATCATCTGTGTCTATTTAAGATAAATTGAAAAGTTGCATAAATAATGACATTTTACTTGATAGTAGCTGATATTAAGGAGTTAGCTACAATTCTAAGAAAGCCATTAATTTAGATTGGGGATTTATAATGAAGCAAAAGAGACTAGAAAAAATTTGGTAATAACAGTAGTAGAATTAATAAGAAGCAGGTGTAATATTAAGAAAGCCACATTTTAAACAAGCAATGAGAGAGATATTTAGAAACATAAACTTCCAACTTCACTGTCAAATGCATGAAAAAAGAACTCTAAAATTCCCTGACTGCCTGTGCTTCTGTTTCTTCCTGATTGACCCTGTATGCTTCTGAAATAGTTTTTCCCTTCTCTTATATCTCTATTTCCAATGTTCATTCTTCTGTTCCTAACTTTGCTTTGTTTCTCAGATTGAAGCTAACATTTCCACCTATAGACATATATAAAAAGCTAAAAACTTTTAAATAAATTCCTTGGGACTAAGAAATAAAGATGAAATAATTTTAGATCATATTCTAAGCAATATGATAAATATAGGTGATATGCTTAATATTCATAATTGAATCTGATAAACATTTCCTCTGTCATAACCCTGTGCATAATCAATTATGAAGTATCAAACTTTCTGCTTTCTAAATATTTCTCAAAATAATCAATGTATCTCAATCCTCAAAGCATTATTGACGTGCATGAAGTCAGGCAATTCCTTCCTCTCATGTTAACTTTAATTTAATCTCCTAACTGTTTTTTCCTTCTAGATTCTTTTCTTCCAAAACCATTTGCCATGCCCTAGAAAACAGGATCACAAAATCCCAGCCAAACTCCTTTTAAAGCTCTCCATTGTGTTTAGTACAAAGTATAATTTTGCCAGGGCTTGCAAACTTATAAATCCGTGCTTGAATGCTTGGTTTACTCCCCTTTTTCTTCAGTAATATCTTTGTCATGATCCTTAGCATATAACTTCAGTTCCTCTGATTTGTCAAGAGGAATCATTTTTGCTGTTAGAAACTGTTCACTCCTACTACTGTCCTATAATTCACCTAAGACTTATTCATCTTCACTGAAGTTACTAGGTGACTTATACAGTATGAACTCAAGATGGCATCTTTTATTCTATTGTTGACCAATGTGACACCAACAGTTATCACAGTACATAGTTCCAAGAAGACCCTTCAATAATATTTGCCAAAGAGATCATCTTGAACACAATTCTGATTAAATAGTAAAATCATAATTGAAAAAAATAAAATAGGATTCCTAAACGAAAATTGCCAAAAATAACAAAGTAAAACACATAAATCATATAAAAACCTGATGAAAGAACAAAAGAATAAGTGAATAAACTACAGAATCATAATATAAATAAATTATTGTTGTTTTTATAAAATGAAGAAAATCAAAAACTAGTTTTAAGTCAATTTGACAACATGGATATCAAATAATGGAAAATTATGCAATAGTTTTTTTTTTCTGTTTTTTGCAGTAGAAACAAGCACATTTTATTACAGTGAGATTAACCAAAACTAGTAACTTCCAAATAAGTGGCATGGTACATCAATGTCTTGGTGATCAGATAAAGACAAAAGGATGGGAAAAAGTACTTATCCAGACTTGTTACCTTAGCTAAAGCCTGGCTGATTTGTGCAGCATTACCTGAAAAACTATTCCTGATTAAAGTATTTTATACAAATAAAAATATTCTACACATAGTACAATGTAAGCACAAATAATTTTTTGAAAAGAAGGCTATAAATCTTTACCAAAAATTTAGCTTAATTCTAATTTTAAGAAATATAGTCTTATTTTGTTTCAGAATTTAGGATTTTCTTATCCTGCAGTAAGCTGAGAGTTCTATGCAAATACAGTGAATACAATGGCAGAGAAACTTCTCTAAGGACTCACTGAAATTAATTTGAAGAGTTCACACACATTGATTGTTCTTTGTCATGTACTCTATAAACAACAAAATACAAACTTGAGAAAAAAGACCATTTGATCATATTTCTATCAAAAATAATAATCAAAAGTCAATTACTATGGGATCTTAAGGTCTTTTAATTTGTATTTCTAGATTTAAAAAACATAATTACCTTCTACATTAATCAGAATGGAAACTATAATCAGAAACTCATAAGATTTCGGATAAAGAGGAAAACATGAAGTATTGCATGAAAAGCCTTTGGAGCAATGTATGGCACGTAATAAAAAATCTGAGTACATATTTGTGATAGTAAGCATAGTAACATTATAGTAGTAAAGTCTAAACATAGTTAAAAATTCATCCAAGTTATATAAAAAAATCAAGACTTCCAATGAGAAAAAAAAAACAAAAACAAGATGGTATAGGCATATAAAAAAAATAGCTCCTCACTAAAGAATAAAGTAAGTCTTATTTAATATCAATTCTTTTCTCAATACCTCTCAAGATGTATTGGCAAGGACACTATCATTAAATGTATGCTTTGTGATTCATTTCCAATAATACATCTTGCTTACAGAATTTACCAGCTTGCTGCAATTCTTTATATTTGTGTCACTTTCTATTTATGTCCAACTAAGCAGCCCCAAATAATATCTGTGTACTATGGAAAGCATTTTGCCATTAAGCCCAAACCAATATTGCAAATCTGATTGTTTTTAAATCATTTTAATTAAGTGCAGATTATCTTTCATAATCTTTAATATTCTGCTTCTAAAGTGTAATACAACTGAAAAATATAGAAAATGAGTAATTTATTTAAGTTCCTGGAGTTGAAGGAAGGCAACTTACAAACACTTTAAAAAGGAATGGAGTTCAGGTGATGGGCAGATTTTTGGGGAAACCATCATAATGTAAGTCTTTCCATGAGGCAGGGAACTTCAGCATACCTGAACACTCTACTGCAAAAGCTAAAAAAAGGAGATATAACACGCATGTAGGCAGGTAACCTAAGCTTGACTAATTTGATTTTCTCCCAAGAACTCTGATATATCAATGCGAAATCAGGAGTACAAAGAATCAGAAACAGTTTAGAATCCATTCTTCTGTTAGTAACAGTGACATTTCAGAAAGGGAGCTACAAATAGTGTCCAGTGGTGGTGGCAGAGGCCAGCTAACCAAGTTGTTCCTAAGTCATGTTCTTGCTTATGATACAACTGCTTGGCTACCCTTGCTTCTTGTTAGTTTCTGAGAAGAAAATTCTAGTTTTTACGAGCCACACCATAGCTTTCTAACAAGTACCATTTCTATATAAAACTTTACTAAATTGCCTTACTTGGATCTAAAATGTTTGACTATTACAGATAATGCTATCTAGAAGTAAGGAATTTGAGTGGGATTGCTATCTGGCATATTTGGGGTTAGAGGGAGCACAGATTAAACAATCAGGGTTTGGATAAAAGGATACTTATGAGGCCTGACAATTAAATTCGCAAAGTTGCTATGTTGGCAGCATTGTGCAAACAACTCGGTAAGGTTTCATAACCTTAGTATATCAGTATCTCATAGTTTTGTTCGTGTCTATGTGTGACAATGTCTTTGTCTTGCTGAGTGGTGTTCATTATTGTTGCATATGTTTTGTGTGCCACTGAGAGAATTTGGAAGCTTGGATTAAATTTTTGGTTAAATTTACCAAGAGTGAACTGACATCAGGGACATATTAGTTTAAGCTTATGGGGAGAATGCCATGAAGAAAATGGCAGTGTAGAAAAGGATTAAACATTTTCCTGAAGGGACAAAAAGTATCCACTGAGGAAGAGAGATCAGAATGGCCAGCAATGAGCAGAACTGACAAAAACATTGCAAAACTTCATTGAATTGTATGTCAAAATCATAAGCTGACTGTGAGAAGCATAGGAGACCAAATAAACCTCAATAAACAGGAAAATCTTAACTGAAAATCTTGGCATGAGAAAAGTGAGTGCAAAAATGGTCCTGAAGGGCTCTTGTATTATGACAATGCACCAGCTCACACAGCATTGTCTGTGAGGGAATTTTTAGCCAGTAAACAAATAACTGTATTGGAACGCCCTCCCTACTCACCTGATCTGGCCCCCAATGACTTTTTTCTTTACCCAAGATAAAGGAAATATTGAAAGGAAGTTATATTGATGACATTCAGGACAACAGGGGTAATATGACAAGAGCTCTGATAGGCATTCCAAGAAAAGAGTTCCAAAATTTCTTTGACAGGTGAACCAGAAGCTGGCATCAGTGCATAGCTTCCCAAGGTGAGTACTTCAAAGGTGACCACAGTGATATTTAGCAATGAGGCAGGTAGCACCTTTTCTAGAATGAGTTCACAAACTTAATTGCCATACCTCATATAATACAGATTAGAAAAGTAACCAAGTAATCATGTTTTGTTTGTTTGGAAACATTTGACCATTAAAAAAAAGTGGTTGAAGCTGGGCTCGGTGGCTCAGCCTATAATCCTGTGCCTTGGGAGGTTGAGGTGAGTGGACTGCCTGAGCCTGCGGGTTCGAGACCCGCTGGGGCAGGCGAAACCTCATCTCTACAATAAAGCAAAAAACTAGCCGGGCGTGGCAGCGCACGCCTGTAGTTCCAGCTACTTGGAAGGCTGAGGTGGAAGGATCGCTGGAGCCCAGCAGGTCGAGGCTGCGGTGGCCGGGAGTGGCCACTGCACTCCAGTCTGGGTGACAGAGTGAGACTCCAACTCAAAACAAAACAAAAGTGGTTGAGAATAGAACTGTCAATTCCATAGAAGAGTGTGAAGTCAGAAGGGATGTTGGGGTGGGAGAACCACTAAGATTGAATTTGGATAGCTTAAAAAAAAATTGACCAGTTCAGACAACTAATAATCTGAGGAATCAAATGAATATTTTGAAGACTTTCTACATCTAGACAAAATTCATCTTTCATGTGATGATGTTACAAGCTGAAGTAACTGAAAATCTACTGTGAAATTCTATTTTTCAAGTTATTGAATGAAGTTTTATTTATTTTGCAGACTTAGCACTTGTTTGTAAAATTTAAAGCATATATTGTTTAAATGTTGGATCCCAATAATTGAGCATATACTAGATTTTTTTAATATATCCAAATCTTTCAAATCTTACTGAGAGTCTCTACCAACTAAAATTTATAGTTCCCTTTGAAAATGAGACTGGTTTCCTCTTTATCAAAAATTTTAATGTCCCAAATGCAGAGAGTGACAAAAGAGATAAAGCAAATTCTTCTCTTGATTTTGGCTGACACTTGTTTTTCTTTGTCTTTTGAATTATATCTAGAATCAAATTCAGATATGTTGGTTAGAGTGAAAAAACACCAAAAAGTAAGCCAAAAATTGGAAATTTAAAAATAATTTATATTCATAAAATATATTGAGACTAGGGGATAGATTCTGATGATGCTTGATTAATTTTAAAAAATGAAATTTTGGATCAAGCTGGATTTGTTTTTTTATTTTACTTTTTTTAAAGAAAGAAAAGTTTATTTAAAAGTAAATTAGAGAGAGAAAGAGAAGGAAGAAAGAAGATTCACCTCTCCAAGGTTGGGGAGGGGGCCAAAGTCAGGAAGAATGGTGACAGCCATATTTCAAAGAGCACATGACCACACCAGAGTCTAGCAAGGCAGTGGCCAGCTGGATTTATTAATGCATGCACACCTACCAGAATTTTTGGTTTATTTTTTCTAACTCTAACAGTAGAGCATTGTTCAAATTTTTGTATATTTGTTGGTCTAAAATTGAGGTCAGCAAAAATAAAGTGAGCCCAACATTTCCTTAATTTGTGTCAAAAAATGAATCCAATAATTTAGGGAAATCAAAATGATGTAGTGAACTTTTAAATATGTAACTAGCCTACTACCTTTATCATCCTAGAGGACTTCATAACAATTTCTTTATCGAGATTTTGGAGAAATATGCTGGTATATAGGGGATCCCAAAGATCATTTTGAGACTCAGTGAATCTTTGGAGGACTCACAGGATTCAGTGTGGAATTGTATACATGGCTATGTTTTATATTTTTTTATAGCAAAAAGAATAAAGAAAAACCAAAAAAGGGAAAATATGAATAGGAAAAAGTTGAGAGAAAGCATAGCACAAGTTTCAAGAGTCTTCTCCCAGTGATCACACAAGACATGTTTAATTCTGCTAGCAACTAGCTGTGACAACATATGTGAAGTACTATCTACCAATATGGTCACTAGAGACTTAGTGCCCGGGTTTTTGCTGGGGATAGATCAAATAGGCCTTCTCTCTCTACCTTATATCAAAATTTCAGACTCCCAAAAGCAAAAAGGAAGTTCAGCATAAGCTGTATTGTTTGCACAAACTAACTAGGTACAGTGAGCCATTTTATAGTTCTAGAAATGGTAGGAACCCTCCCCACATTCAAGTCACCAAGAGTCAAGCAAATGCCAATGTTACAGAAAAGTCTTTTCTAAGAATAACACTTTCAGATTTGCTACTTTAACTCTTTTCTGTCGAATTGGTGAGAGAAAAACAGTATCTTTGAAAAATGCTTAAATGGTTGTATTTGTAGGCCTGCTTTCTGATGTGAAACTCTGATATGTTGGAAAAGATCCCTGATTTCATATGAGGCTGAGTGAATTTCAGGGTACAAGATACTAAGTAGAGGTTTGACATTATTTACTTCAATAAGCAAAAGGACTAACATGGTAAGAAAAAAAATAGTCTGACCTCTAAAGATCTTTATTCATGGAAATTTTTCATGGCATCCCCAGGCACAGGAAAAGATGAACAAAAAAAAAGTTCTCCTTGGAATGCATAAGCTAAAACAAATAAGCAAAGTTTTTAAAAATTAGTTCTAGTGAATCTGGTTATTTATTCTAACCATCAAAATAGAATTACAAATTTTCACATAGTTTTTAATCCAAGGAGCAAGGTACTTATGAATGAAGACAGGGTTCACTTGAATGATATTGTCAACAAATTATATATGCTTTCTATGATTCTTTCTTTTACCATGTCCCAAAGTTACTTGTACTAATTTACCCAAGTATCAGTGTGCAGCATAAGGAAAAATATGGACATTAATATGGGAAATATTGGATCTTTGCTGTCATGGATTGTAATCTTGACATCCTTAGCCTACTAGAAAATGTAGGAGAGCCTTATATGAGCAGAGTATAACATTTCTGAGTGAATGGTAACTGTTCAGCAAAGAACACAATCAAACGTGCATTCTTGTCTCATGGTTATAAGAAAGACAGAAATGGAAGTTCCTAGAAGCTCTCTGTATCTGTGTCTATAGAAGTTAAATACCATTACATTGCTCTGGGGATAACACATTATAAAACTACACACTTTCAATAAGTGATAATCCCTGTTACATTCCCATTTAACTCTTCAGTTTTACTGATACAAAAGATGGATTTGTATAAATAATTATAGTGCTTTATCACAAACTTAATTTGGTGGTCTTCCAATTGCAACTACTATCCCAAATATGTTTTCCTTACTGAAGCTAACCAATACAGACTGTGGTACCTTGTGTGATCTTGAGATAATTTTTCTCCTCTCTAAACAAATAAGCAACAAAAATAAAAAGCATTCTGCTACTATGTGTCAAGGACAGCAACTAAGTTGCAAAGATTCTGGAAGAGTGGAAGTAGAAGATACTTTCATTAAATCTTGATAAGAAAAATTCTTACCTAAAAATGTGCTACAAAATCCATAAAATACAGATATTTTAACCTCACTAAATTTTATGTAAGTTCAGTGATTTCCAGTATATTGAGATAGTCAATTCAAAGGCATTATAGAACCAATTAGACTAAGAATTTAATAAAGATGTAATAAAATTTTAGGTACAATTTAAATTATAGTTGAATGTACTACTTCAATTCATTCGGTTGTTATTGAAAGTCTTTTGATATAAACCTATTACTCAACCTTTAGATTTCAGACGGGGCAATTTGCATTCACACTTATGACCCAGCAGATACAATGTTGCTTAGAATTCCCGTAGAAGAGAGGGTGCTTTATTTAAAGCACGACAAGACCTAATAGGGAAACAGTTTAAAAGACCTTGGTATCTTTATTTCATTTAAGTTATTTTTCTCCTTAATACGTAGTAATTCTTTTGAGAAAAGCCCTTCATCTACTACTAGGTCCTTTCAAAAGTTTGAACATCTGATCATGGGACAACAGATAAACACACTTCCTACATAAGCTGTCCATCTTCAATTAGTTAGCATCTATCTACTTAACCTTAAAAGCCCTTGTACCCTGCAACATTCTACCTTCAAGTGAATGTACTTCAAGTTGAGAACAGTCCCCAACAATGCTCAGAAAGCACAAATTAGTTACAGATATAGGTTCTCAAACCCACAATAATTTGGTTTCACTTCTATTATGTTCTTAACTCATCCTTAGGGATTCATGTAAAATGCCCTACGAATAATTGAATAAGTGGGAAAATATGAGTCTGATTCAAAAGTGTGTAAATTACTTTTACTTTGCTGACTGTTACAGTCAAAATTTCATTGCTATGCCATTAGAGCTACATTCGGAAGCATCTTGAACACCGAAAAAATACTTTAAGTAGGAAATATCATCACCTCTCTTCCTGGAAGATGAGATGTCTTGAGATAAGAATCTTAAGGAATTTATGGGCAGTGGGCAATACTTTAGTCTTATGATCAGAGATTTGAAAGGAACAAGACTGAAAGATTAGTGATAAAGATGTTTTAGGAAGAAATTTATGGAGAGAACTCATAAAATTATAAAATATGTGTTTCATGTTTATAGTCACTAAATATATCACTATGAAGGAGGCAAAATGGAAAAGAATACCTGCTTGTATAAATATCAGTAATCTTTGATATAGTGAACACCAGGTATTGCTACATATATCATATGACAAGAAAAAACAGAGCTGCAACTTTAAAGTGAATGACACAAAGGGACAGGGATCTTTCAGGGTTCACTCATGTTAAAGAAGATAACACTAATCAGAGCAGTATCCATTATCCTGTGGCAGTGGTATCTCAACCAGCCTGCATGTATGTACAATATTGATGGTGTTTCTATTCTGGCACCAGATCTTCCCTCCGATTTTTGTACTTAATGTTATTTCTGTTTCTCCAGTGTTTCCGTAGATGCTGTTAACTGACATCCTTTCAACAAAATGAGTTTTGCTTAAATTATACATTGTTAGCTTTACATGGGGAGAAATAAGTTTAATTTAAAGTACATGATAATGTTTTCTTAAAATTATTAGAAGGTAATATTTTGTCCTGGTCGGTGATATTTCCAAAGGTTTTATCAAGACTTGAGTGAAGTTTATCATAATATACCTCAGATTATTTTGTACTAACTTTATGCACCTAGACCGAGGACATGGATAGATCAACTTTTTAGATTCCTATAAGTAGAAACAAATCTTCTCAGATAAATGACACAATTAATAGACAGAGATAGTCATCACAGTTTACATAAAAATTGGCATTTTGATTTATTCATTTGTTTTTTGCACATTTATACATCAGGAACATTTGTCTGACCAAAAAACACTCTTTAACTTTAGAGCTGCCAAAAGCAATCAGTTTCTATAACACAGAGAATTTGATTTAGGCTATACTAGTTTAGCAAAATAATGCCATCTTAGAAGGTTGATAGATAGGTTTTCTTTGTCTAGTCTAAACATTTGTTTTCAATCTTTATGAACAGGAAGAAAAAAACTGTGCAGCATTTTTCTTCCTAAGGTCATTATGATCTAAAATACTGTACAACTCCATATATCTCCAGGCCAGTAGTGTTCAAAATTTTGGTTTCAGGGTACTCTTAAATTGTTGAAACACCCCAAAGCTTTTTATTTTTGTAGGTTACATCTATTAATATTTACCATATTTGTTAAAACTGAGAACTATTTAAAGTATAAAAATATACAGATACACACAGACAGCTTCCAGAGTGATGAAGCTATCATCTGTCATGTAGCCCCTGAAAATCTCTGCTGTACACACACGAGAAGAAAAGAGTAGAAATAGCAAAATTTGCCTTGATGTCATTATGAAAATAGTTCTAACCTCATAAGCCTTCTGATCTTGGCGACTCCGAAGAGTCCACAGACCACATTTTGAGAAAAGCTATTCCAAGCATTTGTAAAAACAACATATTTTTGTGTGTCCAACGTTTTACAAATGTTCAAATGTAATTATATTTAAGCTTTGACACAAACCTAAGAGCACTTGCTAGAGACTGGGTTTGTGATAAAGTCTTTTTTGGTAAGTAAAAGTTACCCTTATTTTACATAGAAGGAAATTGAAACTAAACAAAGTTAAGTAACTTGCCTAGAGTGACAATTTTAGTGAATTTTTTTTTTCTTTTTTGAGTCAGAGTCTCATTCTGTTGCCAGGCTGAAGTGCAGTGGCATGCTCACGGCCACCACAGCCTCGACCTGCTGGACTCAGTCTTCCAAGTAGCTGGAGCTACACCTAACTAATGTGCCACCACACCTAGCTAATTTTTTTGATATGTTGTAGAGACGAGGTCTTGCCATGTTGACCAGGCTGGTCTTGAAACTGTGAGCACAGGCAATCCTCTCACTTCCATCTCCCAAAGTGTTGGGATTACAGGAGTGAGCCACAGAGCCTGACCTTTAGTAAATTTCGGATTCAAATTTATTCTCTCTAGTTCTGCCAAAAAAAAGATGTTGCTATTTTCACTACATCATCCTATCACATTTCAAAAGGAATAAATGACATCTGTAATTAAAGTGTAATAGTTTTCAAGGAAGGTATGACAATACAACATATTCATATCATGAGTATTTTTTTAAATTTTTGGTTTAGAGTATGTTGACTAATGCCCCAAAACCCTGGGCAGCAAATGTTTGAATCTGTATTATACAGAATGATCGTTTCATGATTTATAGTACAAAATGAACTTTCCAAGTTTTTATTTTTATGTTCTTCTTTTTTTTTTAATCAATATTTTTATTATGATTTGTGGGGTACAGTTAAGGGTTAGGTGTACAATTACGTTTCATTCAGGCACCCTGTTGATAAGAGGTGTTTCCTTCTTTTACAATAAAATAAGAAGTTTTTCCTTTAAAAAAAGAACATCTTTGGTGAAGAGAAGGGAAAAGCTATTTTGATCTTCGGTTTTTTTGAAGGGTTAGAGTTACATAATCACCAAGGTTTCTTGTCTAAAGGAACAATTTCACACAATTGGCTATCTAGATAAAAGATTTCTACTTTCTCCGGAATTTCAAAACACCTGTGACCCTAAAAGAAAATAGGAACATTACTGATGCCCATTCTTTCCATTGTTAGTTAGGGTCATAGGGTATGCTCATAGAGTTTGGAACTTCTTGCTAAAAATGTCACTTTAATTACTTTTCTGTGAGTCAAATAAATAAATAAATTCACACTGAAAATATCTTAAACTCAGTCAGAACTTGGTTAGAACTACAATTCTATCCTTAAGAGATGTGTAATTTTTGTTGCATTTTTTTTTTTTTTTAAACTTCAAGTCAATTCATCCAAAACCATTGAGGTGCTGTTATGCATCTTGCATTATTGTGAGCACTGGAGATAGAGACATAAACTGAGATGATCTCTTCCTTTTTTACTACTGTGGTTTCAATATTATAAGAAAAGACACATATGTAAAACATTTTATCCAGATTGCCAAATAATGTATTTTTAATTAACCATCAGTAAATATCATTTTCCATCTTTTCTTTTTCTTTTCTTTTCTTTTCTTCCTTTCTTTCTTTCTTTTTTTTTTTTTTTGAGTTGGAGTCTCACTCCATTGCCCAGGCTGGAGTCCCATGGCACACTCATGGCCATTCTAGCGTCGACCTGCTGGGATCCAGTGATCCTTCCACCTCAGCTTTCCAAGTAGCCGGAACTACAGGCTCGCGCTGCCATACCCAACTCCCTCTTTCTTTAAATACTAACCTATTTTTCAGCAGCTAATAAAATTGTTTCCAAGCCCATCAAGTAATAGATTAGAAGTGATTACCTTTCGAATCAAATTTAACATTATTTCATTTATCTTGAAAATTATCAGATACAATTTTAAGATCAAAATGGATACTTTGTGTACATAACATGCTATGTTAATTTTGTACATCAATAGTTTATGTTATATACGTGCATAACATTAGTGCTTCATGCTGGGAAAACTAATTAGAATCATTTGACATTTTATATTTTGTTCTGTGATAATTGTAAGCATCCCTTACAAGTTGTCTTCATTTACTATTTTATGACTTCGATGGTAAGGTATGTTTTACTTTCCAAGATGACAGAGTTGTTGTTGTTTTAAATCAATCATGCCTTATTGTTTTATGTGATAATAATAGAATGATGGTAATGACTCCAGTTTAAGAAATATAATGATTATAAGATCCTATAGTAAAAATATGCATGCAGTAAATTATGAATCCATAAATACTTACATCTATTTAGCTATAATTGTCCATTTTTCTCTATATGTGTCTTTCTCATGAAAAAGAACACACTTATATTTACATGTTTTTGTTACTATATTTTCAAACTGAGAATCATGTCTCCTTCTTTTACCAAAGTTCCCCCAATCCAGAACTGACACATAGTAAGCATTTAATATAGTCTGTTGAAAATTTGGATAGATGGATTTATGAGCGAATGTGGCTAGGAAAAAATAATGTAACAGAGCACAGATGAGAAATTTATTTTTGCTGGGGAAGTTTTCTTAAAATAGGTGTTTTTTAGTTGGCCCCTAAATAACAAAAAAGTATACATTAGGGAATAGAAATAAAAGAAACTTTTCTGAATAGAAGGAACAGAGCAGGTAGGATTACAAAATATCATGTTGCAAATATGGGGGATTGCATGGAGTCTGCTCAGGTAAGAATGGAGAATATGAAAAAAGGAAAAGTGATAGATACATTCATAAAAGTAGGTTCAGAGCATATTTTAGAATATCTTTGAATGTTTTGATAAACAATGTGATGTTTTTCTTAAATAATGAAAAAAAAATTAATAGTTGAAGACAAGTATGAACTTTGGGATTCTTAGAGAACTCATTATTGGATTTAGCTTCATCACTTAAGGATTAAAAGGACTACAGTCTTTTCAACTTTAATATAGCACTAATATATCATCAGCATTGGAATCAACACCATCTGCTCTAAAGTGATACATTCATTTTTGAGAATTTAAATGACTTATAGCCACTAAATGGATTTCTGCAATATTCCTTAGAGCTATTAATATATTATCAAATTTGGCTAAATTATTTGCTATTAAGCAATATTTCTATAGATAACTCAAATTCACCTAAGTTTTTTTAGACCAATAAAACCATAAATAATTCTTCTCATGCACTGCTAATGGCTACATGAGGGCATAAAATTATAAATCATTTTTGCAAAAAGATGCATTATAAATAAAAGCATAATATTAGATGCATACTTGTAGTTCAGTTCATATTTCATGTATTTTATGACATATTCATAAAGAAATGGTTCTGAAAGTCACATGTAATATATAATAGTGTTAATAGGTTAACAATGCTTTAACACTTGACGTATGCTGTATATTCCAAAGTGCTCACTCTTTCCTGACTGAAGCGTTTATACCTCCCATTGGTAGTTATATAACTTGGTATAGCAAAGTGTTTGTGAGTCTCAGAATCCATGTAATTTTGAGAAACAATGTCTTTACTCTGATTTCTTTTTGTTTGTTTTTTTTTGTCTCACAAGTACATTTTTTTTAACTTTAAATTTTTTATTTTAAAATTCTAGGATACAATTCAGGGTTAGGTATACAAATATTCATTGTGCAGGTACACTTTATTCTGATTTCTAATCATGACTGAGGAGAGTGTCAAGGTTTAATAACGCATTCAGCCAAATGTCAGTGCCATCTTGTGGCATTTCTTCACCTTATATCTAAATTCTGTCCTAAAGGCAAACCAACTTAAGACCAAGTTTTCAAAGACTAAAATGTGTAACTGCCTTTGAGTGATGAATGGGGAGTCTGCAATTTTGGCCAGGGAGCAATGTTTTGCTGAACTCTGATATCTCTAACTTCTTGTGTTATACATCTGTTTTTATTGTTCCCCTATTCATTATTCTTGGCACAATTCTCTTTACTCTTTTCTTTTCTTTTTAACAATAGTGTACTTCAAAAATATTTTGGTTTTGCCTTAGTTATTGTTTAGGGTTGTTTTGTGACTTTTTAAATAAATTATTTCAGATGTACCAAGGAGTTGCAAAGTTAGTCCAGCATCCAATGTTAATATTATGCATACTCATTACACTTAGTCTATGAGCCACTAATTACACTTCTAAGTATTTGTTCCAGTGAAAGTAAACATAGGTTCATGCAAAAATCTATGCAAGAATTTTTATAGCAGGGGTTTTTCTTTGTAATTACTAGCTACACACTGGAAACAATGAGATGTCTTTCAAATAGTAAATGGTGAAACAAAATGTGGCATATCCATACAACTGAATATTACACAGCAAATAAATAAATAAATAATGGGTTCTTGGTTCTCACAACAATGTGGGTTAAGAATAAACACATTTGATTAAGTGGTAGAGGTCAGACATAAGGCCACATATGCATTTATAAGATATTCTGGAAAAGGTAACACTATAGGAAAAAAAAACTGGCTAGTTGATTTTCATGGGTTAAGGTTGACGAAGTGATTGACTACAGAAAAACAGCAAGAGGGAATTTTTCTGGTGATGGAATAGTTTTGTATGGTATTGTGGTTGTAGATATAGAACTCCATGAATTTGTCAAAGTCACAGCACTATATACAACAAAGAGTGGTTTTTACTGTTTGCAATTTAAAAAAATTAGCCAAGATATTAAGGAAACTCAATATAGAATGCAAACTGTGACAAATGAATCTAACTATATTAACCTCACTTCAAAGGATGAAAAATTTAAAGAAATAGAATCTTACTGAATAACATTGCAAAATACTGTTTTGACCAAACACTGCAAGGCAAATTAAAAAAAAAAAAAAAAAAAAAGACACTATAAATAAGCATGGTACTGTGATTGGTAAATTTTTTCTCACAGGGGCATGGAATAGTAACTCTGAAACAATTTTTACTGTTTATGTATCAGTACATAAATTGTAGATAATGAAATTCAGATTTTTCACTCTGATAGGAGAAGTTAAAAACAATCAGAGAGGGGAATAATATAATAAGCTCTGTAATGTTGAGTTAGATATGGTGTTAGCACAATCTCATGTTTTTAAAATATGTGATGCATATAAAAATATAAAAGTATACTTTTATATTTTTATATGTTAGGTTAATTTACACAAATATTTTTCCTGTTTCTATTTGATGAGAGTACCTAGAAACAGTGATATCCTAATATCAACTAATAAAACAAGTACATAGATGTTAGTTTTTAAGTACCAACCCCCACAGAAAGGAATTCTCCTCGAAGAAGTAGTTGATTTCAGGATTGGGGTAAAGAAAATACAAGATTAACCTGGAATTTCAAATGGTTCCAGAAGGTAAAGAACTGATATAATTTTTAAAAGGAGGAGAAGAAAAGGAAAAGAATGATAGGGCATGTCAAAATACACAGAGGCCAATCTGGATGAAATCCACTGATCAAAGCTGACATAATTTTAGCAATAAAATTAATAATTGTAGCTTTACATTATAACCTGGATAATAAAATATATATTTATGAGTCCATAGTAATATAAGTAAATAAATAGGACAAAAGAGACACTCTTTGTTACATAAGAATTCCAATTAATACATTTAAAGAAATATGAGGGATAGAAAATAACCATTGAAGTCACAGTAATAATTGTAAGCAAAAATTAGTGGGAAAAAGTACACAAATAAATAGAATATTTGCATAACTTCAAATTACTTTCCTTGGAGATTTATTAATTATAGTAAATTGCTGTGGAGAAGCCTGATAAACATTACCTTAATCAAGGAATCAAGGTTGATATCAGTCTAATAAGCCATACTGACATCTTTGAACTCCTGGCATAATTCACTCATATCAGCAGAATCTCACACTTTTTGTTTTTTAGCACGATTCAAAACTGTAATGTAATCATGAGAAAACATCAGATAGAGATAAGATATGAATTAAAAAACATTTTGCAAAATACTTTCAAAAGGGCAAAGGTCAGATACACAAGGACAAATGTTATGTGTTTTCTCTTATATGAGTTTCCCAGAATAAGTAAATTCATGGAGATAGAAGGTAGAATAAAGGTTGCACAGGGGCAGGGCCAAGACTGGGGAGTTATTGCTTAATGAATACAGAGTTTTTGCTTGAAATGAAAAAGTTCACAACTTCATTCTTTTTTATGACTAAATTCTATTCTACTATATTTTACAGCACAATATATTTATCTATTCATCTGTCAAGGGACACTTAGTACATTTCCATGAACTCAAATAATTTTAAGACAAATAAAAATGTTTATAATTGATAAAAGATTTTATAAAGGAAAAAAAGCGTCAAGGTCATGAGAGACCAAAAAAAAAGACAAAGAGTTGTCAATAATCAGAGCCAACTAAGAAGACAGGACAATTAAATGTAGTGTAGTCTTCTGAATTGGATCCTGGAAGACAAAAATAATAGTAGAAAGATTCTGAAATGCAAATAAAGTTTGTAGTTTAGTTATTAATATTGGTTGTAGTTCAGATAATATTTTACCAGTATTAATGGACTTGTATTATTCCCCTCTTTGATTGTTTTTAACTTCTCCTATCAGAGTGAAAAATCTGAATTTCATTATCTACAATTTATGTACTGATACATAAACAGTAAAAATTGTTTCAGAGTTACTATTCCATGCCCCTGTGAGAAAAAATTTACCAATCACAGTACCATGCTTATTTACAGTGTTTTTTTTTGTTTGTTTGTTTGTTTTTTTAAAATTTGCCTTGCAGTATTTGGTCAAAACAGTATTTTGCAATGTTATTCAGTAAGATTCTATTTCTTTAAATTTTTCATCCTTTGAAGTGAGGTTAATATAGTTAGATTCATTTGTCACAGTTTGCATTCTATATTGAGTTTCCTTAATATCTTGGCTAATTTTTTTAAATTGCAAACAGTAAAAACCACTCTTTGTTGTATATAGTGCTGTGACTTTGACAAATTCACGGAGTTCTATATCTACAACCACAATACCATACAAAACTATTCCATCACCAGAAAAATTCCCTCTTGCTGTTTTTCTGTAGTCAATCACTTCGTCAACCTTAACCCATGAAAATCAACTAGCCAGTTTTTTTTTCCTATAGTGTTACCTTTTCCAGAATATCTTATAAATGCATATGTGGCCTTATGTCTGACCTCTACCACTTAATCAAATGTGTTTATTCTTAACCCACATTGTTGTGAGAACCAAGAACCCATTATTTATTTATTTATTTGCTGTGTAATATTCAGTTGTATGGATATGCCACATTTTGTTTCACCATTTACTATTTGAAAGACATCTCATTGTTTCCAGTGTGTAGCTAGTAATTACAAAGAAAAACCCCTGCTATAAAAATTCTTGCATAGATTTTTGCATGAACCTATGTTTACTTTCACTGGAACAAATACTTAGAAGTGTAATTAGTGGCTCATAGACTAAGTGTAAGTTAAACTTTATGACACTTCAAATTTCATTTACAGCATTCTGCATTTCTACAAGCAATTAACAGATGCCCTGTTGCTCCACATACTTGCCAAAACTTGATTTTGTTTATGTTTTTTAATCAAGCTTTTTCAAATGTGTTTTAATTTACCTATTCTAATTACTAATGGTGTTGAGCATCTCATCATATGTATACTTACTATTCACCTATCTCTTTTTGAGAAGTGTTTCTTCAGATGTTTTACCCTTTCTTATGGGGCTGATTATTTGCTTATTATTTAGTTTTGATAGTCCTTTTTAGAATAATTCTGAATACTAATCCTTCTTTGAATAACTTGCATATATTTTCAAAGGTTTTTGCAGATATTTTATCTCATTCCATGGCTAATTCTTTCATTCTCTTTTTATTCCTAGCTTTATTGAGATATTATTGACAAATAAAAATTTTATATACTTAAGGGTGCAATGTGATGAATTGATATATGTAATCATTGTAAAATGATTACCACAATGAAGTTAATGAACACATTCATCAACTCACATAATTATTATTTGCGTGTATGAGGGAGAGATACATAAGACTCACACTCTTAGTAAATTTGAAGTATAGAATGCATTGTTACTAACTATATTCATCATGCTGTACATTAGATCCTCAGAACTTGTTCATTCTATAACTGACAGTTTATACCATTTGACTTACATTTTTCCAGTGACTTTCTCAGAGCAAAAGGTGTATTTTTATTTTTAACAGAGTCTACGTTATCTTTTTTTCTTTCATGAGTAACTTTTTCTTTCATGGATCATTTTTTAAATTTTTATTGACATATAATAATTGTATATATTTGTAAGGTACATGTAATATTATGATACGTGCATACAATGTTTCATGATAAAATCAGAATATTTGGGATACCTATTACCTCAAAAATGTATAATTTATTTGGGGAATATTTAAAATCTTTTCTCTTCTAGCTATTTTAAGTATATCATAAATTATTGTTAATTATGCTTGCCCTACTGAGGCAGGAAGCCCATCTCCCAGTCTTATAAGATAAAAGCCTCCCCAGAATAATGAAAGAGTTCTTCTAGCACTATACGATAAGAACTTTCTTAGATGATACGTATTATAAAGATACCATATGTGGCCCCCGAGAATTATTTTGTTGGCCTAGCTACCATGGGAAACTATGGAGAAGACTAGGACTGACCAGACTCCATTTTCTTAGGCTCCTGGGATCCTATGGTCTGAATGACTGTGGGGGGCCAGCCCTTTGACTTCATGATAGATACAGGGGAAAACATTCTGTAGTAACCCAGCCTATGGGCCCTCTTTCACCAAGACAAGCTACCATTGTGGGAGCCAGGGGTAGGTGAGATTGTTGCCCCTTTTTACAGCCCAGTGATGCAATTTAGAGGGTCACAAAGTTGTTCATGAATTCCTGTACCTCCCAGATTGTCCAGTGGTTTTAATGGGCCAAGACCTCTTGGGAAAGCTGCAAGCTCAAATAACCTTCTATTCCAATGACCAGGCAGCTTTATCCCTGTGGAGTCCTGAAGCAAAAATCATGACTCTTATAGTTCCCCGAGGGGAAGAGTGGTGCCTCTGTAGGCTCATAGAGGAGCCACAGTAAGAACCTGAACTTCCCTTCAAGGTGCCCAGAATATGCGCTGAGGATAATTCCCCTGGATTGGCCCAGAACATATCTTCAGTAATGATAGAACTAAAGCCGGGGACTGTGCCCATCCATTAGAAACAGTATTTCATTCCTCACAAGATTCAGGTTGGGATCCAAAAGTACCTGGAGAGTCTTTTAAAATACAAAATCCTTTGGTCCTGTCAGTCATCTTGGAATACACCACTACTGCCAGTTCAGAAACAGAGGACAGATGATTACAGGCTGGTTCAAGACTTACAGGTGGTAAATCAAGCCACTATTGCTTTACATCCAGTTGTCCCCAACCCTTACACTCTCCTAAGTCTTATCTCCACTGAAGTTGCCTACTTTACCTGTTTAGAACTCAAAAATACTTTCTTTTGTGTCTGGTTGGCTCCTCAAAGTCAGCTGATTTTTGCTTTTCAATGGGAAAATTCTGATAATGGTGACAAAAGCCTATTGACTTGGACTAGACTGCCACAGGGTTTCAAGAATTCCACAACCATTTTTGGTACAGTGCTAGCCTCTGACTTAAAGGCCTTCCCAGCAGATCAGTATGGCTGTATGCTGCTCAAACATGTGGACAATCTGCTGCTGACTGAGCAAACACGGGAGGACTGCATGAAAGGAATGCAGCAGCTCCTTACCCTCCTATGGAAGGCTGACTACAAAGTTTCAAAGAAAAAGATCCAAATCTGCTGAGAAAAGGTAAAATATCTCGGCTTCCATTTGTTCCAGGAACAGCGTCAGCTCAGCCCAGAAAGCAAGCGAGCTGTTTGCTCCATTCCAGTTCCAACTACCAGACATCAGGATCAGGAATTTCTGGGGGCCACAGGGTTTTGTAGAATTTGAATACCTAACTTTTCACTGCTGGCAAAGCCTCTCTATGAAGTCACAAAGGGAGGAGAATAAGAATCTGTGTTATGGGAACAAGCACAACAGAAGGCCTTCAGGGAAATCAAGCAAGCCCTTGTTAGTGCATCTAGCCTGGGACTCCCTGACATATCTAAGCCATTTTTCCTATATATGCACAAACGAACTGCAGTGGGGATAGGGGTCTTAATCCAAATGGAACATGGCACCACCCAATAGCATACCTCTCCAAGCAACTTGACTCTGTTGCTTGAGGCTGGCTGCCTTGCCTATGGGCACTTGCTGCCACAGCCCTTCTAGTGACAGACGCTGACAAATTGACTATGGGACAAGATCTAACAGTCCAGGTGCCACACTCTGTGTTGACATTAATGAAATATAAAGGGCAATGCTGGCTAACTAACACTTGAGCGATCAAATACCAGGGAATGTTATGTGAGAATCCATGCATTCACTGGAAGTGGTGTAGACTCTCAATCCTGCAACCCTGCTGCATATCAAGCTGGGTCAGCCCTGTCATGATTGCATCAAGGTCACGGACGAAGTGTTCTCCAGTCGACTTGACTTGGCAGACCAACCTCTCAGGGATCCCGATGTGGAATATTTCACGGGTTGTAGCAACCTCATAAAGGAGGGAGAACAATTTGCAGGATACTCTGTAGTAACCCTGCAGTCCACCATTGAGGCAAAGCCTCTGCCAAAAGGGACTTCAACGCAAATGGCAGAATTAATTGTGCTAATGTGAGCCCTCCAGCTAGCAGCAGGAATAAATGTCAATATATACACTGACTCTAAATATGCCTTCACCACTCTCCATGCACACGGGACTTTACATAAGGAAAAGGGCTTACTCAACTCAGGAGGCAAGGACATAAAATATGGTAAAGAAATTGTTAAACCCTTAGATGCTGTATGGTCCCCTAAAAAGGTAGCAGTCATGCATTGCTGGGGACATCAGAGGGGAGACACAATGGTTATTCAAGGAAACTGGAAGGCAAACCAGAAGGCAAAGCTCGCAGCCTCCCAAGGAACAACAGAGTCAATGACTTTGGCTGCTGCATTGTTCCCAAGTCCACTGGCAGAATGGGACCCTAATTATTCCCAGCATGAGCAAACTTGGTTCAAAACTGAAGATGGGAATTATCTCTCAGGTGGATGTTGGAAATCTAAAAACAGGTGAGTTGTTCCTGAGGCTTTGGCCTCAACCTTTATCAAAAATTTGCATCAAGAAACTCATATGGGCCAGACAGCTCTCAAGACTACATTAGGCTGGCATTTCTATGTACCCTGACTCTTCATTATAGCCTGTGCAGTATGTGAACAGTATGAAGAATGTGCCCAAAGTAACCCATGAAAGGGGCCTCCTAAGATCTCTCTGGGAGTGCAGAGTGTTGGAAGACCCTTTTTGAAAACATAATTGTGGACTTCACTGAGCTTCCCCAGGTCTGAGGCTGTAAATATCTGTTAGCTTTTGTGCATACTTTCTCAGGTTGGGTAGAGGCCTTTCCCACCTGCACCAAAAAGACACATGAAGTGGCACGGCTACTTCTAAAATAAATCATTCCCCGATTCAGAATCCCAGTCACTATTGGATCAGATAATGGGCTGACATTTGTGGGTGAGGTACTAAATCAATGGCAAGGGACATAGGAATCACATGGAAATTATGCACTGCCTATCGTCCCCAGAGCTCCAGAAATGTGAACAGATAACCAGACTCTAAAGCTACAACTGAATAGTGTCAGGAAACTCACTTATGATGGGACCACTGTTGCCAATTGCTTTGTTAAGAATCAGGTCTAGCCCCACTAAGCAGATAGGGATTTCCCCTTTTGAAATTCTCTATGGGCACCCTCCTTCCATTGTTAAAGGTATAAAAGGAGATTTAAAAGTGGTGGGTAACCTTGCTCTGAGACAGCAGATGCAGGCTCCAAGCTCAGCCCTCACTGCTATACATCAATGGGTTAGAGAGTGGCTACCTGTGAGCTTAACCATGGATATTCACCTCTTTAAACCTGGGGATGATATATGAGTAAAGGAATGGAACATCCAGCCCCTAAAGTCCCTTTGGAGAGGTCCGTTTACCGTTATTTTATCCACCCCCACTGCAATAAAGGTAGCTGAGGTAGGTCCCTGGATTCATCACAGCAGAGCGAAACTGGCTTTCTGAGACTGGGAGTGCACTGCTAATCCATCAACACCCAGGAAGCTGACTCTATGAAGAAAATAATCATGACCCCAGGACCTTAGAGGACTGCAGCCCTGCTTTAGTTACTCCAGAAGCTGACTAATCCACAAACAGCAGATGCTTGAGGAATCAACCATCTAACAAGTAAATGAACTGTGTTTTTAATGTAGTATCATCCCTTGCTATTGTTTGTTGCTGTAATTCTTGCCTTGGGTTTTGCTGCAGGTTTGGCATCAGTTGCTCCAGACAGCTGGACCCGTAGTGAGAGGTTACTGTCTGCACTCTTTTATCTCTTTTGCACAGGATGTATAACTATTGTCTATTGTTACTAATCTGGCTCCCCTTTGTAATTTCAAAGCCCTCTGCTTCATGTGACCCATGTATTCACACGACCAGTTCGGGTCAAGGAGTTACCTGAACCCTCGCTTACCAGACACATTTCTTTTGCTGAGGAACTATTTCAGAAACCTGCAGGTATAATAAAACTATCAATTATATTTGTCGGCAAGAAAATCAGAACACCTGCTTCAACCCACAATACACCCCAACTGAAGAATGACTAGAGGCCCATCACACCAAGGAAAAAGGGTCTTTAATTAACCGAACCCTAATCACTGATCCCCACCAACTGATGTCTGAATTCTTTGATGCCTGCTTGACCATGAATGAAACCTGATGGTATGCTGTAACTCATAATATCAGTACTAAATCATGTGGAAACCTAGCCTGGGAGAGGGAATATAGACTCACTGATAAGTATATTTGTGAACTTCCTGCAAACGGAATGTGGCCCCCATTTTACAGTTTATCTGAATTATTTTGTCCTCATTGGGGCTGTGTATCATGGGCCACTTGCAGAGGCCGAGGTAAAGTTGCGTTCCTTCAAAATGGTGTTGCTACCTCTAGTTGTAAATCAGGAGACTGTAATCCTGTTAATTTTATCATCTTTAACCTGGAAAATCTGGGATGGAAAACAGACCATCAGCTTGGCTTATGTATTCATGGGTGAGGTCTTGACCCTGGAGCCCTAATATGTGTCAAAAGATTCACAGCCCCACTCCAAGTCTCCTTACATGAGGTCTTTTACTCCTTTTATGAAGAAATAGAAAGTAGTCCCCCCAACCTGTTATGACTAAAAAATCTGTTCCTAATCTCAGCAGAAACTGTCAATTAGTCTCTAAAGATCTTCTCTTGTTATGTATATGAGGAAAAAATATGGGAGATCAATGGCCATGAGAAGGTAGAGATCTGGAGTCCCATGAGCTCCACAATGAAACAGGGTATCCCAAGCCAGCCAATGGAATTTGGCTACTTAAAACCTCAACTATAGGGAAAAAATTGACTTGCCTGATGAGGAACAAAGTTTAACACTCCTGTTGGAAGCCTAATATGCTTAGACCAAAGGTAATATGATACCACCACTAACAAAACTCAGTGATGGGGATCCCCAGACCACTCTGAACCAAACCCTCACACTTTGTCTAACTTCTTCTGCCTCTGACAGGCATGGAGTGCTATTGACAAGAACATCAGATGGGAGGCCCCAAATGGACTATATTGGATCTGTGGAATAACAGTCTATACTGTACTTCCTTTAGACTGGACAGGGACTTGTGTATTAGGGTCCATTCGGCCTTCCTTTTTCCTACTCCCACTTGCAAAGGGAGAAAAGTTGGGGTCCAAATATACAATAACTGGAACTCCCAAAGAAAGCAACGCACTCTGCAAATTGGAGACTAGCAAGATAATGAATGGCCCCCGGAGTGCATTATCCAAAACTATGGCCCAGCTACCTGGGCACAGGATGGATCTTGGGGCTATCAAATCCCCCATTTACATGCTAAATGGCATAATTTGATAACAGGCAGTTATTGGAATTATAACTAATGAAACTGCAAGGGACCTTAATATATTGGACAAACAGCAAACTAAAATGTGAAATGCCATTTATCAAAAACGCTTAGCTTTAGATTGCTTGCTTGTTTCTGAAGGAGGGGTTTGTGGAAAGTTTAACTTAAGCAACTGCTGCTTGCAAACAGATGATAAGGGAAAGGTTATAAAGGAAATCACCAATTGGATGAAAAAGCTTGCTCATGTCCCAGTCCAAACCTGGAATGGCTGGAACCCTGAATAATTGTTTGGAGGTTGGTTCTCAACTTTTGGAGGATTTAAGACCCTCATAGGAGTTGTACTCACAATGTTGGGAATTTGTCTAATCCTTCCCTGTCTAGCTCCCTTAGTAATAAGGTCTGTCTCCAGCCTTAATAAGGTCATGGTTGACAGAAAAACAGCTATGCATGTAACGCTATTATGGAAGTACAAGCCCTTAAACCAGAGTGATGCTCTATAACCCTAGAAAAGGATTTGAGCATCAGAGGGGGGAATGAGGCAGGGAGCCCTTTCCCCAAGTCTCATAAGATAAATGCCTTCCCAGAATAATGAAAGAGTTTTTCTAGCACCATAAGGTAAGAACTTTCTTAGATGATATATATTAGAAAGAAATGTGGCCCCAATCTGTAATGTGCAAGTGTAACTATGCTGTAAACTTGAGATATGAAATATCCAATTAACTAGTATGTTACTAGTAAGCAAACCTTATTGGGGGACAACGAAGCTAAAAATGTATAAAAGGCAGTGCCCCCTATGCTCGTGGCTCAGCCTTTGGACGCGAATCTACTGAGCTGGTGCCAGCATGAATAAATGCTGTTTCCTGGCAAACTAGTCTCAGTGTCCCATCTCTCTCTGTAGAAATTCCCTCTGCACTGCTATGCTATTGGACACCATAACTTATTTCTTTTATCTAACTGTATATTTGTACCCGTTAACCAATCTCTCCCTTTACCTCTCTCACCCTCACCTAACTTTCCTAGCTCCTGATAACTGCCATTCTACTCTTTACATTCATGGGGGCAACTTTTTAAGCTCCCACATACAAGGGAGAACATACAATATTTGTCTTTCTATGCCTAAATTATTTTACTTAACGTAATTACTTCCAGTTCCACCCATGTTGCTACAAATGGCAAGATTTTTTTTTTTTTTTGATACAACTGAATAGCATTCCATTTTGTGTATATGCCATAATTTCTTTATTCATTCATTTGCTGGGACATTCAGGTTGTTTCCATATTTTGGCTATCGTGAATAGTGCCACAATAAACATAGGGATGTAGGTAACCCTTTATATGGTGATTTCCTTTCCTTTGGATGAATACCTGGTAGTGGGATTGCTAGATTGTAAAGTCCAACTAAAAATTATTTTTAGTTTTTTTGAGAAACTTTGTACTGTTTTTCATATTGGTTGTACTAATTTACATTCCCCAAACAGTATGAGATCCCTTTTCTTCACATCCTCAACAGCATTTGTTACTTTTTAAATCTTTTTTGACCGGGCTCCATGGCTCAGACCATAATCCCAGTGCTTTGGGAGACCGAGATGAGTGGATTGCCTGTGCCCGCGGATTCAAGACCCACCTGGGCAACTTGCCAAGACTCATCTCTACAATAAATAAATAAAAAAAATTTGCCAGGTGTGGTAGCACGCGCCTGTAGTTCCAGCTACTTGGAAGGCTGAGG
>NW_007246529.1:26634-32024 GCF_000164805.1 Carlito syrichta
CCCAGCCCCTGCACTCCAGTCTGGGTGACAGAGTGAGACTCCAACTCAAAAAAAAAAAAATCTTTTTTGATAATAACCATTCTAACTAGATGAGATAATGTCTCATGGTATTTTGATGACCATTTCCCTGCAGATTAGTGCTGTTGAGCATATTTTCATATATTTGTTGGCTATTTGTATGTTTTCTTTTGATACATGATCATTTCCCCACTTTTAAACTTATATTATTTGGTTTATTTCTGTAAGTTGTTTGAGTTATTTGTATATTCTGGATATCAGTCTCATGTGAGATAGTTCACAAATATTCTCTCCCATTCCACAGGTTTTCTCTTCATTCTGTACTCTCTGTTGTGCAGAAAAAACAAATGAGATTGCTTCATGTTCTCTCTTTTTTTTTTTTAGCTAACTCATTATTGCATAGAAATGCTAATGATTTTTGTCGGTTTATTTTTGTATCATGCAACTTAATTTGTTTATTCTTCTTAGAGTCTGTTGGTAGAGTTTTTAAGTTTTTTCTAAATATAGGATCATATCATCTGCAAAAGAGGAATACTTTGACTTTTCCTTTTCCAATTTGGATGCTTTTTGTTTTTCTTGCATAATTACTCTAGCTATGACGTACAGTATTATGTTGAATAAGAGCGGAGAAAGTGAGCATTCTCATCTTGTTCCAGTTCTCAGAGAAAAGCTATTCAGCTTTTCCCCACTTAGTATAACATTAGCTGTGTTTTTTTAAAATATGTGACTTTCATTATGTTGAAGAATGCTCTTTTTACACCTAATTTGTTGAATTTTTATCATGAAAAGATTTGCATTTTTCCAAATACTTTTTATGTATATTTTGAAATGATCACATGGTTCTTGTCTTTCATTTTGTTGATGGATCACATTTTTTGATCTATGTATATTCAATTCTGGAATAAATCTAATTTGATCATGCTATATAAAATTTTGATGACTTGTTGGATTTGTTTTGCTAGCATTTTGCTGAGGATTTTTGCATCTATGTGCACCAGGGATATTGGCCTGCAGTTTTCTCTAGTTCACGTATCTTTGTCTGGTTTTGGTATGAGGTTAATGCCAGCCTTGTACAATGAGTTGAAACTATTCTCTCATCTTCAGTTTTTAAACATGGTTTCAGTAAATTGGTGTTCTTTAACATTTTGGTAGAATTCAGTAGTGAGTCTCTGCCTGCTTGTTGTTGGTATATATAAATGCAGCTGTACCTGAGACTTTTTTGTACCCTGAGACTTTGCCAAAGTCTTTTATTAGTGCAAGAAGGTTTTTGACAGATTCCCTTGGATATCATTAGCAAAGAGGGATAACTTGACTTCCTCTTTTCCTATTTGGATATACCTGATTTCCTTCTCTTGTCTAATTGCCCTAAGGACTTCCAACACAATGTTGAATAAGAGGGGTGAGAGGGAGCAGCCTTGTTTTGTTCCAGTTTTCAGGGGAAATGTTTCTAGTTTCTGTCCATTTAGCAATAAGTTAGCTGTGGGTTTATCATAGATGGCACTTACTATTTTAAGGTATGTTCCTTCTATACCAAGATGTTTGAGGGTTTTTATCAAGAAGGGACATTGGATTTTATCAAAAGCTTTTTCTGCATCTAATGATATAATCATGTGGTTCTTGTTTTTACATCTGTTGATGTATTTAATTGCATTTATGGTCTTACACACTTCCAGAGTTCAAAGTTTACTATAAGGCTACAGTAATCAAAACAGCCTGGTATCAGTTTAAGAACAGACATATAGACCAATGGAACGGGATAGAGGTCCAGAAGCAAAGCCTCAATTCTTCAACCAACTCATCTTTGACAAAGCCTCCAACACAACCTCTGGGGAGAGGAGAACCTATTCAGTAAATGGTGCTGGGGAAACTGGCTGGTCACATGCAGATTGAAACAGGACCCCACCTATCACCATATACAAAAATTAACTCAATAAATCAAAGACCTAAACATAAAACCTCAAACTATAAGAATCTTCAAAAACGCAGGAAACACCCTTATGGAAATTGGAACTGGCAACCAATTCCTGATCAGAACCCTAAATGCCCATACCATAGGAAATAAGATAGACAAATGGGACCTCATCAAACTGATGAGCTTCTGCAAAACAAAATAAAGCATCAAGAGAGCAGGGAGACAGCCCACAGAATGGGAAAAATATTTGCCAACTGTATATCTGATAAAGGCCTAACATCTAGGATCTACAAGGAACTCAAATGTAGTGAAAGGAAAAAAAAAATCCCCATTCAAAAGTGGGCAAAAGACATGAGTAGACACTTCTTAAAAGAAGATATATGGGCAGCCAACAGACACACGAAAAAGTGCTCAGCCTCACTCATCATCAGAGAAATGCAAATCAAAACCACATTGAGATACCACCTAACCCCAGTAAGAATGGTAATCATTAATAAAACAAAAAACAACAGATGCTTGAGAGCATGAGGAGAAAAAGGAATGCTTCTACACTGCTGGTGGGAATTCAAACTAGGGTAACCTCTTTGGAAGACAGTGTGGTGATTTTTGAAAGAACTAGAAATTGTACTTCCATATGACCCAGCAATTCTCCTATTGGGAATATGCCCAGAGGAACTCAAATCATTCTATAAAAAAGATACCTGCACACATATGTTGGTTGCAGTTCTATCCACAATAGCAAAAACATGGAACCAACCATACTGCCCATCAAAGCTGAACTGGATAAAAAAATGTGGTACATATACATAGTGGAATATTACGCAGTCATAAAGAAGGACAAACATATGGACTTCACAGCAACTTGGATGGCTTTAGAGTGTATCATACTCAGTGATCTATCACAGAAACAAAGAACAGTGTATCCTATGTTCTCACTCATAAGTGAACCTTGAACAATTCATAATAGTATAAGAAAGGGATTGGCAGTAGTGGGAAACTGCCAGGTGAGGGAGGGTGGGATTGGCAGTTGAGGGAACCTGCTAGGGGAGGAGGGACACACCTCATCAACAAGGGCACCTGCATAATCAACATTTGTATACCTAACCCTAAATTGTACCCCACATCTTTAAAATAAAAACTGAGAAAAAAGAAAAAGAATTCAGTAGTGAAACCATCAGGTCTTGGGGTTTTCTTTGATGGGAAATGAGATTTTTTTGTTATTGCTTCAATCTTGTTACTCATGATCAATCTGTTCAGGTTTACTATTTCTTTGTGATTCAATCGTGGTTTATTTATTTTTATTTTATTTTTTTATTTATTTTGAGCTGCTGTCTCTCTCTGTTGCCCAGGTTGGAGTGCAGTGCTTTGTTCATTTTATATGTTCAGATATTTATTTATTTCCTCTAAGTTTTCAGTTTGTCAGCACATAGTTGTTCCTAATAGTCTCTAGTATTTTCTTATATGTCTGTGGTTTCAATTGTACTACTTCCTATTCATTTATAATTTTATTTACTTTGACCTTCTGTCCTTTGCTCTGGTTATGATTTATCAATTTTGTTTATATTTTCAAAAACCAAGTTTTTTTTTTTTTTACTTTATTACAAAGATGTGGGGTACAAGTCAGGGTTAGTTACATAAGTAATGCTTGTGCAGGTGAAGTCTGGGCCTCCAATTGGTCCTCACTTCCCCTGGTTTAGGATCAGGTACGCTTTGTGTTGTTACATGCCCCCCATTTCCTCCCTCCACTGTCAGTGTTCCTCTACAGCCAATCCCTCCCTCATGCTATTGTGATTAATGTTGGTCTCACTTATGAGTGAGAACAGGTGACATTCAGTTCTTTGTTCTGTAATAGATTGTTAAGAACGATTGTCTCCAATTCCAACCAATTTGCTGAGATATTCATGATTTTGTACCTCTTTATAGCTGCACAATATTCCATCATGTATATGTACCACATTTCCTTTATCCAATCTACTTTTTTTTTTTTAAGTCAGTGTCTCACTCTGTCACCTAGGCTAGAGTGCAGTGGTACGCTCATGCCCACCACAGCCTCGACTGGGCTCAGGTGATTCTTCCTCCTCAGCTTTCCAAGTAACTAGAACTAGAACTACAGGCATGTGCCACCACGCTCAGCTAATTTTTTTTTTTTTTTTGATTCATTGTAGAGACAAGCTCTCGCCAAGTTTCCCAGGCTGGTCTCAAGCCCCTGGGCTCAGGCAATCCTCTCACTTTGGCCTCCCAAAGTGCTGGGATTACAGACCTGAACCACTGCACCTGGCCTTATCCAGTCTACTTTCAATGGGCAATAGAATTGGTTCCATGTTGTTGCTATTATGAAAAGTGCAGCAATAAACATGTATGTGCAGTCTTTTTTTGTAGCAAGATTTATGTTCCTCCATGTATATTCCATGAGGGAGATTGCTGGATCATATGAATGGTCCATTTCTAGTTCCTTTTGATATTGCCACACTATTTTCCATGGAGGTTGAACTAATTTGCACTCCCACCAATAGTGTAGAAGTGTACCATTTTCTCTTTACCCACACCAGCATCTATTGTTTTTTGATATATTAGTTATGGCCATCCTTACTGGGTTAAGTTGAGTAAGTAACCAATTCTTGATCAAATTTCCAAAAGCATATGTCATAAAAGATAAGATAGACAAGTGGGACCTTATCAAATGGAAAGGCTTTTGTACAGTGAAAGAAACTGTAAAGACAGTAGGGAGATAACCCACAGAATTAGAAAAATATTTGCTAACTGTATATCTGACAAAGGTCTTACATCCAGGATCTGCAAGGAACTCAAGTGAACTGAGAGAAAGAAAAGAAAAAAAAAATCAGCAGAGGACATGAATAGATACTTCTCCAACGAAGACATAGGAGAAACCAAGAGATATGTGAAAAAAAAGCTCAGCCTCAATTTAATTTAGTCTGCTTTGATATTTATTATTTCTTTCCTTCTACTAATTGCATTTGTTTGTTCTTGCATTTCTAGTTTCTTAAGGTACATCTTTAGACTGTTTATTTGAAATCTTTCTACTTCTTTGCTATAACTGCTTTTTAGGACAGCTTTTTTTTTGTTTTTGTTTTTTGTATCCCAAAGGTTTTGCTATTGTGGTTTCATTTTCATTTACTTCAAGAAATTTTTTGACTTCCATTTTGATTTCATCATTGTTTCAGTGGTTGTTCAGGAGTAGGTTGTTCCATTTTTGTGTATTTGTACAGTTTCTAAAGTATTTCTTGTGATTGATTTCTAGCCTTATTCCATTGTTGTGTGAAAAGATACTTCATATGATTTCAATAAAAAAAAAAATTTAGACCTGTTTTGTGATCTGACACATGACGTATTCTAGAGAACGTTCCATGTGCTGATAAGAAGCATGCATAGGCCGGGCTCGGTGGCTCAGCCTGTAATCCCAGTGCTTTGGGAGGCCGAGGTGAGTGGATTGCCTGAACCC
>NW_007246529.1:32647-109001 GCF_000164805.1 Carlito syrichta
TGGCCTCTGGCGATCCTTCCGCCTCAGCCTTCCAAGTAGCTGGAACTACAGGTGTGCGCTACCACACCCAGCTAATTTTTGATTTTTATTGTAGAGGTAAGGTCTCGCCAATTTGCCCAGGCAGGTCTCAAACCTGCGGGTTCAGGCAATCCACTCACTTCGGCCTCCCAAAGCACTGGGATTACAGGCTGAGCCACCAAGCCCAGCTGCCTTTTTTTTTTTTTTTTTTCTTTTTTTGAGTAGGAATCTCACTCTGTCACTTTACGCTAGAGTGCAGTGGTATGCTCATGGCCACTGCAGCCTAAACCTGCTGGGCTCAGGTGATTCTTCCAATCTCTGCCTTCCAAATAGCTGGAACCAAAGGTGCACACCACCACACCTAGCTAATTTTTTGAATTAATAGAGATGAGGTCTTGTCAAGTTGCCCAGGCTGATCTCAAACCCCTGAACTCAGGCAATCCTCTCGATTCTGCCTCCCAAAGTGCTGGGATTTCAGGTGTGAGCCACAATGTCTGGCTCTGAAAATTTTAAACATGTTTTAAATATATCCATTTAAGATATCATTAAGTTTCATTTCATTTAAATTAATTCTCATCTGCTCCTGTGTGGAACACCAAGCTATTCTGTCTTTTATCTCCTTTATAGTCGATCAATTTTGCTATCAAGTTAAGGATGCTTTATTGTAGGCTTTCACTAGCCACTATCTTCCTTGAGTTTTTTTGCAATAAGATGTCTTCATTAATTCAAATAATGTTTTCAGGTTTACATGCAGTCCCTCTTCAGTGAACTTGTCTGGTTTATGTTTGTTGTTGGCACTTATATGAATGTAACATGATTTGCATATTATTGGAACATATGTGGAAAATAATTGTATTTTAATCCATACATAGCCAGGTATATTTTATCCCTGAATGTTCTACAAGACTGATGCCCTTTAGAGAGCACTAAATGGCAAAGAAAGGCCTAATACACAGGAAAATTTTGTTGTAAGTCATCAGTTCTCATAACAGGACTTGTCCCTTCTGCATTGTCCAAAAGTACAGACTATGTGCAGAGACATTTAAACAAAAGTAAGAAAAAATTTTGCATCCATAGTAGAAAAACGACTTTTAAAATTATTTATTCTTTCTTCACAGAAAACATAAGCATCCTGTGTGTATGTATATATAAGTTACTAGAATATATATGAATATATATAACTGCTTCATATATATAAATAGGTCTATAGGACATATATATTATATATATATGAATAGGTGTATAGCACATATATATTTTAGCATACACACGCACACACATTAATAACTGTTAAACCTTTACATGGAATGGGTAATTATTTCCAGTTACAATAATTTTATATCTTTTAAATATCAAAGATTTGTAATTTTCATGAAAATTTGGATGGTGTCTATCATTTTTCTAGACAATAAAGCCGTTTATTGAATGATTGATAAAAATTTACCTAGAAAAATTATATTTTAATTCCTGCTGATATGTGTCCATATGTGTTTGTATGTGTGTGTTGGAGATAGTAGAAATGGTAAATAAGTGAAATGAGTTCGGATTAGGTATTAAATTCCCTACAGTTTTTCAATTTATTAAGATTGTCTATGTGTGATAAATTGTAGTATTTATTAGAAATTTTTACATTTTACCTATATTTTTATAACTCAAGATATTCATTTGCTCAAAGCATTTTCTTGTGGTTTTCTAAAACTAGACTACATAAAAGTATGTCTTGTTAATTCTTTTTATTATTTATCTTTATCTTTTATCTCTTGTTTTTATTCTTTTCTTTTTATTATTTTTTAATTAAACCATATATTTTACCTTGTAAATTCTTCATTTGCTTTTATTTCATTAATAAATGTGTGTGCTTGTGTGTGTATAAGTTATTGTATGAATACTTCTCTAAAATGTCAAATGTGTTGCCTTGCTTTGGGTATGATCATGACTTTTATAAGTATGTGAAATCTTAATAATAAAATGATATCTATACTTCTAAAATTATTTTCTTAATTGTCTTTTATATTCTTGATGTAAGTTAATTAATATATACTTTTGTCTTGTGATATAAAACTATAATATGAAAACTGCTTATTTAACTGTATCACACAATTTGATATGATTTATTTTCATTTTCAACCTGTTCTGAATATTTTATAATTTACATTAGATTGTTGTACCCATAAATTACTTATATATATTTTGGGTTGAAATTTATGGAGATGGAGGGCATTCCAAGATGGTGATGAAGTTGATCAAAGTGTGTGAGTCTCCTTATAAGTGAGTGTGTGTAAGGGCAAATATGCATGCAAGTGCATGTGTAAGTGGGTATATGAGTGACTGATTGGGTGGGGACTCTGGAACAAATGGTCTGAGCTCTCCTGCTGAGGAGACTGCCCACTGCTACTCAGATCCCAGTGCAATCTGTAGCCCAGAGGGAGACACCATCTTTGGGACCCTACCTGAAAGACAGCAGCAGAGAACCCTTGAATGGTAATGCCTGTCACCACAGCCTCTAGCGTCAGATCAGACATTGGCAGTGGGGACTGCAAAAAAAATACAGAAGAGGGATTGGTCATTGAGATCCAGTAAAGGAGAAGATGCAGAGGCACTAGCACCACCTTTGTCCTGGACCCCAGGCAGAGACAGACTCCGGCCTGTCCATTTGAGCAGTGGAGATAGCCCCTGAGATTGAGGGGCAAAACAGCACCTCTCTGAAGTTGATCATTGTCAACCCAGAGAGGTTACTCCAGGTGCATTATCCCAAGAGGGACAGGTCTGGTGAAGAGATCCAGTCACCCCAGCCCCCATACTGAACCATTTGTGGGACTACAGGTTCAACTTGAGGCAAAGAATTCATCCCACAGCAGATGGGGAGGGATGAGTTTTAAACTGATTTAGTCCCCTTGCCCCAGTGATTCACAAACTGCATAACCCACATGGGGAGCAGCATGATTGGTATGTGCAGGGAGGGCTGAAGATTGGTGGATCTGTTGGGGGCAGTTCATAGCCTCCCCCTGCCAGCACTGTGAGCAGTGGGACATGTCTAGAGACCACAGCCCCCTCCCTTCTACTGTGAACCAAGAGTGGCAGTGCTTGGGTCACACTGCAAAAAAGGAACCCAAAGTTTCAGAAACTGCCACAAGGGTGCACTCAAGGATTATAAGGTTTTTTTAAATTATTAATATTCTTTTTTATTTTCCTTTGTTCTCTCTATATATTTTGGGGTGTGTGTGTGTGTATGTGTGTGTGTGTGTGTGTGTGTGTTTAATTTTGTACTGTTCCTTTTTTCACGTAAGAGTATATATGAGTGATAGAGTGTCTTTTTCATATTGCCAGTTTTAATGTTTTTTTATTTTTACTGGTTTGTCTGTTTGTTGACTTGTTTTTCCTTCTCTGCTTCTTTCTCTTCATTGTCTTTTTTTCTCCCATCTTTCTCCGTTCTTTTCCTTTTTCTTATGCTATTTTGTCCCCAGAGGGTATACATATATTTCCATTGCATGGACATATTGTGAGGGGGTGGGAAGTGAACTCTAGGGGACCTACATCCCAGTCAGTGAATAGCATATTACAGGTAGCTTAGGCGCCCCCCCGCATATACCTTATTCAAATCTCAAAACTGCAAAAGGACAGCACAGTTCCCCACCCCCAACTCAGCTTAATAATTGAATAAATCTGGAGGCTTTACCACAGGAAAAATAGGGGAGTGAGCAAACAAGTGAAAACTATTCCCTGTCTCACTGAGCAACAGAAGTAGAGAAAAGAAAAACTCATCACAGATGAGGAGAAATCATTGGAAAAACAAAACAAAACAGGTAACCCAGAGAGTTCTAGAAGGACAGTGATGGAGAAGACAGACTTTGGAACTCAAAAACTTAAGAATGCCTGGAACAACTAGTCTCAGACCACAAAAACAGAGATCAAGGAATGGTTGGAGAGGATGAATAAGGGTCAAGAAAGGCAAGAGGAAAATGAAAAAATTAATAACAGAGATATTGGCCATAGAGAATACGTTCATGAAGTAATAATAAACTGAAAAGTATGAAAAGTAGAATTAACCAAGCAGAAGAAAGAATCTCAGACTGGAAGACTGAAATACATAACTAATCAAATATGTTAAAAACAAAAAAGGGAAGCTGAAAAAGACAGAAGAGAGCCTCCAAGTGATGTATGATTATATTATATTAAGAGGCTGAACTTATGCCTGATTGGTACACCTGAAGTAGAAAAGGAGACAGAACACCTTGGAACAAATATTCCATGAAGTCATCCAAGAAAACTACACTTACCTCATCAGAGACTCGACCATCTAAACACAAGAGATTCAGAGAACCCCTGCAAAGCATCTAATGAGAAGATCAACCCCTAGAAACATAGTAATTCACCTGCACAAGGTAGGCATAAAATAAAAAAGTGAGAGAGAAAGGTCAGACTATCTACGAGGGAAGACCAATTAAAATAGCAGCAGATGTAGCTACAAAAACACTACAGGTTATAAGGGACTGGTATCCAATCTTCAAACTTCTCAAAGATAAACAATTCCAACCAAGAATTTCTTACCCAGCTAAACTAAACTTCATCAACAATAGAGAATTAAAATTCTCAGACATCTAATCCTTAAGAGATTGTGCTGCTTCTAGACCAACTCTACAGGAGATGTTTGAGGAAATATTAAACACAGAAGAAAGAAAAACACTTCTCAAGAATACAGGAAAACATAGAATCAACACAACATATATTGCAACTGCAGAATTGAAAACACACATATATATCAACCCCAAAACTATAAGAAAACACAAACAACTATATAAGAGTCCCATGGCAAACAACCTTATAAGAGTCCCATAAACTCTCACATTACAATAATCAACCTGAATGTAAACAGACTAAATGAACCACTGAAAAGACTTAGAATGGCAAATAATATTTAAAAAAAAAAATTCCCAACACTATGCTGCCTCCAGGAAATGCATCTCACTACAAAGGATATCCACAGACTCCGTTAGAAAATGGAAAACAAACTTTTAGGGGAACAGAACACAAAAAAAGTCAAGAGTCATGATTTTAATATCAGACAAAACAACCTTCAAGCTATAAAAAATTTTAACAAGACATAGATAGACACTACATAATGACAAAAGGTTCAATTCATCAACGAGAAATATTCATTTTAAACATATATGTACCCAACCCAGGAGCACTAGGTTTTATAAAACTACAATTAAGTAAACTAAAAAGAGATATTGACTCTAACACTATTATAGCTGAGGACTTAAATATACTACTAAAAACTCTAGAGAGATCATTGAGGCAAAAAATCAACAGATCTGAAACCTCAACATGACACTTGACCAAACTGACTTTGTAGATACTTAAATACCACACTCCATCCAACAATCATGGAATATATATATATTCCATGATTTTATATATATATATATATATATATATATATATATATATATATATATATATGTAATGAAATAGTATGCAGCCATACAAAAAGACAAAATTATGGGTTTTACAGCAACTTGAATGGATTTAAAGTCTATCATACTCAGTGATCTATCACAGAAACAAAGAACTGCATACCACAAGTTCTCACTCATAAGTAAACCCTGAACATTTATCCTAATACTGCAAGAAAGGGATTGGCAGTAGCAAGTCACTGCCAGGGGTTAGGGGGAACACATAACATCACTAAGAGTACCTGATCCTAAACCAGGGGAAGGAAAGACCAATGGGAGGCCCAAACTTCACCTGTACAATGACCACTTATGTATCTAATCCTAAATTTTACCCCACATCTTTAAAATAAAATAAAATAACGAAATAAAGTAAATATATAAGATTATGGTTATGATTTATATGGATTTTTTTATCCTATTGTGGTCAGATATTGGGATTTATACTGTAGTAATACTAGGGCAGTTAAGATTTCATTTTAGAATTTTTTCTTAATATTCATTTTTTAAAACAGAATAAAACTGAAAATGTTTATTAAAATTCTGAGAGTCATTAACCAAGCAATTTTATTCTGTTAAATTTGCTATGGTCTCTAATACAATTATTAAATATTATGCTGCCCTCAATAGCAGTGCCTTAACCAAATATTTATTCATTTTTCTTGTAATAATTCTGGTACAGCAGATCAGTGTTGAAATGGTGACTCCATGGTGATAGATATTGTCTGTTTTCTCCTTTCTTTATCATTTGTAATGTATACTCTTTGTTTACATGGTTCAAGGCTCACTTTCATAGTGTTTCCCTTCTAGTCAGAGAGAATAAATAGAGGAAGCGGTATTCCTGCCATGTGAATTAAAAGTTGTACATACTTTCTTGTCAATCATATGTTGTTTACTAGGATTTATACATCTGGCTCAACTAGGTACAAATGAGTTTGGAAAATATGGAAGTTATTCTGAGCAGTACCATATATATCCACAATTTTAGAACTTTAGGAGACCAAGAAAGGGCTAAAAATGTATCTCTGGTACATATATGCTTCTCCCCCAAATTTTAAAAATTTTTCCTGCAGTTAGATTATGATTGTGATTACATAATTTTATTCACCTTTTATATTAACATCTAATAGGTGAAAGGTGACACATTAGATACAATATAAATATGTATATAGATATTCATCTCCTTATGATAAGGTCCTGTCCCCATAAACCCATTGTAAATTTGAACATATAAGTTGAAAATGCATTTACTTTAGCTAGCTTATTGAACATCATAGCTTAACCTAGCCTGCCTTAAGTGTGCTCAGAACACTTACATTAGCCTATGGTTAAGCAAAATCATTTTATGCAAAGCTTATTTTATAATAAAGTATCAAATATCTCATATAATTTATTGAATGCAGTATACTGTAGGTATCAGTTGCTCACGCTAATGATTGTGTGTCTTACTGAGCAGTCTCATGAGAGACTATTCTATTGCATATCACTAGCCTAGGAAAAATCAAAATTCAAAAATTTAAGTGGTTTCTGCTGAGTATTTATTATCTTTGTACTATAATAAAGTCAACAAATCAAAAGTCAGTCCATCATAAGCTGAGGAGGACCATCCATATACACACATGTATGTGTGAGTATATTTGGTGAATACTACTAATATTTTAATCCAAATGTTTTACTCATCAAGTTCAGGGTAAATGTATATTTATATTCACCAGTGAATAATATGGGAACTTTATAATAGCTTAATACTGATCACATTCGATCAGTTTATACATTGATATAGTTTGGCATTTTAATCTACCCTGAATTTATATCCTACATAATTATCGTTGTTTTAAAAATTTTAACATTGATTTGGATTATCACCATATTTGACAGTTTTTTTGGTTCATTATTTTCATATATTTTTCTGGGCCAATTAGCATTCTTATAGAAATACATGTTACTACTTTCAGCGAATGTCTGTAAAAAAAGAAATATCTCATATTTTGTTTATTTCAAAATTTCTTAAATTTTCACTGATTTATAGGCAGCATTTTCCTGGGAGAGAAATGCCCAGTTAAGCTTTATGAAATTTGAACAAATCATTCCATTAATTTACATATTATTAGGCCTTAAGTCTTCTGCTAGATCAATTTTCCTCTGATTTTTTTTCTTGGTTGTAAAAACATAACTTATTTTGACTGACCATATTTTTATCATGATATGCAAATTGTACTTGTCTTTTTTTTTTTGCATGAGGTTTATTGAGGAATTTCAATCTTTTATCAAATCTAGAAAATTTTTACCTGTTGTCACATTAAATCATGCTTCTTCATCATTTCTAACTCAGGATATTGTATTTGGGGTCCAGGGTACTTCCCAGAGCAGCAGTCCTCCTTACAGTGACTTTATAATCTCCTAGACTTGATTTGATCTGTAGGGAAGAGAGACTAGAAAATTGAACAAGAGCTTTCTCTGGCTCAGACAAGAAGTATTACAATCTCATTTCAGTTGGCAAAGCTAGACAATAGTTCTGTCTAATTAGAAGGAAGCTGGAAAGTATAGATTTCTCATTCTCAGAAAGGAAAAGGACATGGAATAGCTCAACAGGATGCATTCCTCCTTCATATGTTTAATACTTTTTGACAGTATGCCCACCATTGGTTTGCCTTGAACTACAAGGGCTGTCTATAGCCAGGGTGCTGGGAAAGTTTTGTATATGCTTCTTTAAGATCTCCCAGGGATATGTGAAAAAGAATACATTTGAATCACAAACCAATTCGTGTGTAGATGTAGGTTTTCCTTTCTCAGTGTGATTTTTTCCCAATAAGAAAAGAAAGTAAGACAAGTTTCTTCATCTTCTTTTGCCAGAGGGTTTTTGTTTCTTTGTTAGTCTATACTTTGACAATATGCAGATCTTAAAGTTCTGTATGGGAGTCTTACATTAAACTTGTTGCCTCATTGTGACTGATGCCTCATTTTACTTTCCATATGCTATTATGACGCAGGTTACGAAGAGCTATAATTGCCCTCTTCTCTTCTACCTTAAAAGTAGCCACTGCCACAGCATAATACCATGTGCTTACTGCTCTAATTTTCAGTTTCATCTTGATTTTCTAAGTCTGGTTATTATAAATTGTTCATTTTAATCTAAACTTTACAGTAATACAATTTTTTTGTATTTAATATTTAGCTGCTTGGAAACAGAGGTCTAGTTAATCTTATTCTAGTTTCTTTCTATAATTTTAAGTCTACCGTATTATTCTGAGTTTTTTATTTGTCAAGCATTTTTGGTTTGCTTGTTTATTTTCATTGAAATTGCTCTACTGGATTGATGCAATACAGTTATTTAATTCTCCCTCCCACTGCTTCTTTTAGATTTATTTCCCTAGTCTGGGAGTTTACAGGCTGTTTCTATTACCTAGAAGTTATCTTAATGTATAAAACAAACAAATTATGTATATAATGAAAATCATCAGCTCTAGTTTCTTTCATTTGAGCATAAAAATCTTTAGTGCTTTAACTATTAATGCTCTCTTTCTGTATCCCATGTATTTTTGTCTGTATCTTAATACCATCTTATTTAAACTACACAATTACTTACTCTTTATTTTCTGTCTCAAATGGTCTGTAATTATCTTTATTTTATTTTGCTCTTAATCGTAAATGATACTTTAGCTGGATCAAGAGTTCTAAATCCCTGGGGTTGTTTTGTTTTAGTTTGTTTTGATTTTCTTTCTTTAGTCCTTTAGACAATTACATTTAATACTTTCTTGCCTTTGTTACTGCTAATAAGTATGTTATCTATCTACTTATCTTTCCTTTATGATGTATAATTTTCTTTTTAGTAATTTTCTACTTTTAAAATAGTTTTACTATGATGTATCTAACTAAATATGTCCTTGTTTACTTAAGAATTGGCATTCTATTTGTTTCAGATTGGCTTCAATTTGAGTACTTGTATATTTTCTTATTTCTGAAGTGCTTAGTTATTATCTCACATAATTTAAATATCTGCCAGCTTTCTATCTATTCTCTGCTTCTAGAACTTTATCCCATGCATATTGTTTTTACAATGTGTCTCATAGTTTGTCCTTTATATTCAGAGAGTTATATGGAGTTTAACTCCAACTTTCTCTTTCACTAACTAGGTGACTGTAGTTGATTATTTAACTATTATGACATTCATTTTTCTCTTCTCTAAAATTAGGATAACAACAGTATGATTCTTTTTTTTTTTTAAAGAACCAAATGCCATAAGCCATTGTGTTAATTTTCTATTGCTTTTGTAAAAAATTGCCAAAAATTTAGTGGATTAAAAAAACAAAAGTTTGTTATTTCACAGTTTTTTAGATCAAAAGTTTATCATAGGTTGCACCAGGTTAGATTTTAGTAAAAAATTCTAAATTTTAGTAGAACTTTTTTTGGAGGGCTTAAGGAAGAATCCATTTATTATGCCTCTGAAAGTTTAAGTCAGTCTGCATTCCTTGGTATGTGATTCTCTTTCTCCATTTTCAAATCCATCCATGGTGTGTTGAGTCCTCATGCTTCCATTTGTCTGACCCTTCTTCTATTATCATATCTCTCTCGCTGTGATCTCAGCTAGGAAAAGTGCTCCATTTTTAAGGACTCATGTGATTAGATTGGGCCTAACTGGATAGTCTAGAACATTTTCCCATTTCAAGGTCTGTAATCTTAATCACATCTGTAGAGTCCTTTTTGCCATATAATGTAATACATATTTGTATATTCCAAGTATTAGAATATAGACACTTTGGGGGAAGGAGCATTGTTCTTCCTACTACAGACAGACATCTAATAATAACTAAAAAAGTTATCTTCTAATTCTTTTTCAGTTAATATAGACCTGATGTTAGAAAAGCATAGAAGTGAATTTAGCTCTTTGTAATGTGCCACTGTAGGCCCTAAATACTTTCGAGACAATGAACCATTTACTTTCTCTTTTTGAATACATATGAGATAGGAGTGTATGTGGATACCCTTAGAAAATTTAGAGGATATCCTGACAGTGTATAATTGAAATATTTATAATTCATTTCCATGTTTAGCTAAATTGTATTGTGTAAATCTTATTTTAGCAATAGTAAAGACGTTGGTGAGAAGAGACTAGAGGCAGACAGCGTGGATTTAAACGGCAAACACTATGGTATACAAATTAATGTATTGCAAAAGAGTAATATATACATGTATGTATACATTCCTTGTGATGAGTTATGGCAGAAATAAGAGCAATAACTGGTATCTAGTAGCTACATACAGATGTCAAGAGTAAAGGGAGCTAAATATTTGGGGTTCCAGTTTAACCAACAGGTTCAATTAAAAAATTATTTGACTTCTTGACTTTGTCAGCTGTTTCTTTGTTCAGTAATAAAACAGAAACAAACTAAGACTTTGAGATTACTTTTCAAGCTCAATATAAATAAAAGCATATATCATTTGTAATCAACTTTTAATGTTTAATATTAGTATAAGTGTACCTCTAATACAGCTTGCATTTAAAAAACATTCTGTACCTATTCATTCGTTAGGCAAAGCTTAATAGTAATAATGCTGTTAATAATAATAATAATAAAACCTACATTAGCATAATACCTCACAACTTCTCAAATCATGTTCACATAGTCAGTCAGTATGTTGGCAATGGAAAGAGACAGAACTTTCATGTTATAAAACACTGGGTTCAAATATTAGCTAACCTTGATCTGATATTCAGCTGATAAGTACCACTGTGGCTACAGATTAGCATTCATTCTTTGAACATTTTGTACCTGCATCAGTTAGGGTTCAATCAGAAAAGCAGAACCATAACAGTCTGCAACCAAAAAGCACAAGCCAGGGTTTAGAAATGTGATATGAAACTGCTGTCTTTGCTTCTTGCTTTTACCCTGATGAATACCCTACAAAATCCAGGATAACCATCACAGAACAAAACCCACAAATCTATACACATGACCTCAGAGTCAGACAAAGAAGGATCCAGAAGAAGGCTCTTTAACTGTCTCTTGACAAAAGTGGGGGGACAGTTGTAGCAGGTAAGTGTCAGTGTGTATCAGCTATCAAAGTGAAGTTATTATGAACTTCACTTCTGCCACCACATAAAAACCTTTTCTAAAAGACATATACAAGGAAGATAATTTTGAGAAATGTAGTTCAGCATAGACAAGTTGATACATTTCAAATATATCACACAGTAATTATTTGTTCTTTAACAACTTCTAAGATTTCTCTTAGTTTATAGCAAATTTAAAGCTAACAGAATATGATTTTGGGGATTTAATTTATTAAACATACAAAGCATATACTTAAGTATTTAAAAAATTGAGATTAGTAATAATTTTATTGTTGTTGTTACGGTAGTTGGCACAAACCACCATCCACTGGCTTTTGTAAGAGTTGAAAAAAAAATCATGATAATCAAAGCTTTTAAGTAGGACTCAAAATAAATTTACACAATGAGTGCATTTTCAGTTACAGTTGAGAAAGACATCTATAGAAATTATTGATTATTGATGAGAAAGAGAAAACTTTATAATTCATTTTTGAACATATATACAATTTTTAATAAATTCTTCATTTGTGGCTGCCATGCTTTTCTATAAGCTCTGGCCCCTTCCCAAATCTGGGGGAGGTGAATCCCCCTTTTCCCTCTCTCTTTAATCCACTTTCTAAATAAACCATATATTCCAATCTAAAAAAAATTCAGTTGTGAACATATAAATATACATTTTAAAACTCTTTAGTTCTTAATTTTAGCTTCTCTCCATATAAACTTAAAGTTTTAAAACATGTAATTCATCCTAAATACTGATTGGAGACCAGATATTTTTATTTTACTCCCTTCTCCTTTTTCTTTCCTTATCCCACAGAAGCCTGGTTGTGAATGGATGTTGTAAATGAGGTTCTTAATTGAACTGCTTTGATTTAGTACTGAATTTTTTATAAGTTCTGATAATACTAAAGAATAATCAATCAAATATAAGCATTTTGCATGGAATTTCCATGTGCTTTCATTTAATTTCACTCGTATAATAATTAGTTTTTTAAAATAGAGATAGGGTCTCACTTTTTTACCCAGACCTCAAACCTTCTAACCTCAAACCTTCTAACCTCAAGTGATTCTTCCTCCTTGTCCTCCCAAAGTGCTTGGATAATAAGTATGAGCCACTACACTGAGTGTGTACAAATACTGAAAAAGTTAAATTTTCCATTATCTCTATTCACCTTAATAATGTAATATCAATATCTATATGTATGCTTCTCTAAATAATATAAAAATTACTCCCAAATGTTAATCCATTACATTAACATTTTGGGTATTTCTGCTATATTTTAATGCCTGTTTCTGTTAATTAAATTATTTATTAGCTCAAAAGTTTGTGTGCCTGTTATGTGCAAAGCTCATACAAACTTGTGAGAAAAATGCTAAGGGAATGTAAATAAGAATAACTTCAGTAGAAAAGTCACTGGAGATTTTAAAATATTAAAAACAAAAAATTTCAACCTTATTATAAGTTAAAGCACATGAAATTGCAAATATTGTAAGTCAAAATCAGTCTATATTGGCAATCTCCTATGTTTAAATCTAGTAATTTGAAAGATGTTAAAAATGAAATGGAGAAACATTTTACTTGAAGCTTTAAATTGTCAATAGTAAAACCTATCATAACCAATGCCAACAAAAGGGAAGGAGTGACACATTGAGCAATTTCATCTTAGTGAACGCAAATAGCATTACTTTGCTGGAAAGATATTTGATAGCATGGAATAACAAATTAAAATGAGTATTTAAATAGAGAACAGATTTCGATAGGGAACAAAACAGAATGTAAGAGATGTATATATAGAGATAGGCTGAACTGAAATCTCTACTTGACCATTTATTATCTATTCATCTTGGATATGTTATTCAACTTCATATATGCCTCTATTTTCTCATTTGTAAAGCACAAATAATCTTGAAAATTAAATATTACCATGCATTATCTGCCATCAAAATGTAAGTATTTCACACAATGTTATAAATTGGCTTGATGTGCTGACTTATGCCTGTAATAGCAGCACTTTGGGAAGGGAAGATGGAAAGATTGCTTGAAGCCAAGAGTTCAAGACCCGCCTGGGTCTTGTAGAGATTCCATCTCTACAAAAATTTTTTTAAAATGCTAGGCATGGTGTTGCGTACCTGTAGTCCTAGCTATTTAGGAAACTGAGATGGGAAGATTGTTTGAGCCCAGAAGGTTGAGGCTGTAATTCCTGTATGGGCAACAAAGTAAGACCCTGTTTCAAAAACAAAACAAAACAAAACAAAAAAACAAGCAAAACAAAGTGATAAATTCTTGTCAATATTCTAAATGAGCAATAAAAGGAAAATTAACTGAGTTAGACTTTTTGTATTAAATAAAATAATAAGCATCTTTCTGTACTTACTATAATGTATTTCTAATGAAATTAGATAATAATTTAATATGGAGGGCAGTGAAATAAAGCAAAATATAATATTTCATATGGAATATTATTGCAACATTGAAATTTTATTCCAAACTATTTTAATATTGTTTTTAATAGACTGAAAGACTTTAACTTTATATATATCACTTTGAATTGCTACAAAATGTTAATAAACTCAAGTACATTAGATAGACTAAAATATATATGTATAAAAATGAAATTGGCCGGGCTTGGTGGCTCAGCCTGTAATCCCAGAGTTTTGGGAGGCTGAGATGAGTGGATTGTCTGAACCCATGGGTTCGAGACCCACCTGGGCAACTTGGTGAGACCTCATCTCTACAATAAATCAAAAACAAAAAACAAACAAACAAACAAAAACCAGCCAGGCGTGGTAAGCACTCCAGTCTGGGCGATGGAGCGAGGCTCCAACTTAAAAAAAAAAATCATATCTAAGAAGAAACTGGTAATATTTCTCTGATAATAGGATTTTCTAATGTCAAATTATACATTAAAAATTAACATTTAATCTCATAGAGCCATTTAAAAGTTATTTTCCAAAAAACAAACATGATAACATTCAAATATCAGTTCATAGGAAATAAGAAAAGCTAGTGTCTTTCATGTGGTCTGTCATTTTTTGAACTGGCATCTAACTTGTCTCAGAATGTTTGGAATTTCCCATCTCATACAAGTATTAATGGGAAACAGAGCACGTCTGCAACCACAGAAACTAGAATGGAAGGTTTCTTAAAACATTTGGCAGCTCAGGTAGTGCTTGTGACCTCACCCCCACCCAGTAGTTTTATTTACCTAGGACTTTCAATCAAGAACTAGTAACAACAAAATAAATCACTATGGTTCCTGCAACAGTTGCAACAAAGATAATTTGTGGAGCAGTAGTGATACAACATTAGAAGTGTTATCCATGCTGAAGAGTCAATGAACAATGACACTTAAAAATACAAAGAAAATCTCCATATCTATCATTTGATCCAGTAATCCCACAACTGAGAATCTACCCTAAAGGAACAGAGGTCATTACATAAAAAGAACACCTGCACCCACATGGACATATAACAAATACACAAGTATACTCCCCGAATCTAAAATAAAAATTAAAAAAACAAAAGAGTGCAAAGAAAACAATCATACATATATATGAAAATGTTTATGCAAGCATATTTAACAGGGAATAATCATATTAGCAAAATTAAAAAGCAAATAAAAGAATTCTGTGTTTATTACCATGTTAAGAAAATTGTTTTACACCTACAAAATGTAAGATTACTAAGAAAACATTAATAATCATGCTTTAGATTAGCCTTTAAGTGTGTGAAAACTCTTATGAATAAAATATTAAGTGAGACATGTAGAAGAGTTCAGTGTTATGACAGAAAAGATAAAAGGAAATTTGTGGGGTTCTATTTATTTATTTATTTTAAACTAATAAGACTGTAGGAGAAAGGGAAAAACTATGTCCTTCCTATGTATATTCATAGGGTATAGTGCACATCGCTTACACAGGAGTAGCATAAAACCTTCCATCCCTGGACCCTATTAATTAATGTGTATATTTCACTAAGGAAAACTATCTAGAAGTGTCTGACTAGTGTTAATTTAGAAGGAGACAAGTCACGAATTACAGGAAAGCATGACCTAAGGTCTCTTGAAATTAGATTATTTTGCATTTTGATTTGTTTTTTTACTGTCTTCTCAAGATTGCCGTATTTTGTGAGTTCTTATAAATCAGATTCATAGGGTAGTCTATTATTTTTATTATCTGGTAGTTGAAGTTTTTCTAGCATTTTTCCTACATTGTTTAAACTAAAGAAGTATACATTGAAATAAATAATTTATTAACAAATCGAAACCCTACATTATGCAGGGTTAATTTATCTTGTGAACAAGTTTTGCAGTTCGCTAACATAATTGTCTTTTTTAGTAAACAACATGAGTGATTAGCATAAATGTATTAAGAATTACATATTAATATGTCCTATGTAAAGAGCTCTTGGGCATATAGCTATACCCATAAGCAGTCATAAGATAAGCTGTTATAGTAAGTTTGAAAAGTATTAAAGACTATTGTATTGTAGATGCATATTTTATATACATCAAAATATATTTAAAACAATGAAATCATTGTCTTACCACTAAAACTGAGTTTGTCACAGAGAATATACCATGTAGCTATTTAACTTGTAGTAAAGTTCTTCATTTATGGCAAAATTATATATTCAAAAATAGTTTTTGTAGTATCTACTTATTTTTCAATGTAGTTTTCATAAGCAAATGGCATATAATGGGTTTAATGAGTTTAGTTACTCAGGCTTAAGTCAATTTAAAGTATGATGTAAACAGATGCTATGTGAGATAGCAGAATATAGTGTGAAGTTATCTGTATTTTTTCCATCATTTATACATTATCATACACATATAAATATACAGATGGCATAAAACACAGAATAAACATATAATGATAGTTCTTGAAATAAAATGAGCAGAACTTGGTCTTTATTTTGCCTCAACCATGACTCAGGTATACAAAATTGATCACTGTGGCAGAATTGGTTGACTCTCCATCATCCGCTTCTTCAGCATAGACTTGCTACTGGATAGCTGCTCATTTACCATCTTTCTTGCAGTTGGGAATTGTCAGGAGACTGAGTCATGGGCAATGAGATATAAACAGCAGTAATGTGACCTATTACAGGTCTGTAGTGATGAAACTCCTATTTATTCTTCCATGGACTCTACTCTTCCTGGCAACTTCAATGTGAATTCACAAGCTGACCTCAAAATCCATGCACTGAAGATGGCAGGGTCTCTGTCAAGCTCAGTCCAAAAATAAATGTGTGAAGGTGTGTAATCCAAAACCTGGTAACTTTCTCAGTAATGTTTTTATAAGCAAGAAATTACATGCATTTTGCGTGTTTGCATTTGAATGGATGTGAAGCCTCTGAACGTTAGTGACAGATCCTGCTTATTTACTTATTTACAATATTTACTGCCGTCTGTTATTTGAAATGTTAAAAGGAACGAGCAAAAGACCTATGCATTACAGGTACTTCTAATATGATTTGTGTGTGAATGCACATTCCTTGAAATGAAAAATAACCAAAACGGTTTTTAGAATCCTACCAAATCCAACTGAGAAAAAAATAATAATAATTCCAAAACCCGGGTAAATCTGCTGTAGAAGCAAATCTCACAACTTCAGGGAGAGTAAGGCTATTTTATCCTGATGGCCAGAGAATCAAGTAAATCATTACCCAGGATTTTAATTGTTATATTATGATATAGTATATGATATTATATTACAGTAAACACTTGAGGTACAAGTGACAACTCTACATAAAGGAGAAATTAATGATATGTGGGAAATACTAAATAACATGGGGACCAAAAAAAAATTAGTACTGTATTCTCAACAGCAGAGAATGTATCTGGTTTGAAGGTACACACATTCTTGCATATACTTGTTTAATTGAAAATATGCAGAACTTTTAAAATTAGCATTTAATGAATTATGTAATGTATGAGTGACTAAACTACCTCATTCCTTATTTGTCAAATGAATCATAGACCTAAATATAAGTTAAATAAATCAGAGAATACATAGATAAAAGACTATTTTTTGAAATAGCTAAAGAAACACTTATGATTCTACATGATCTTCTAGAACATTGTCAATCCATTGCCAATAGATGTCTATTTTCCTATCACTTGGACCTGTGTCTGTTCCAAATAATAGAGTATGGTGGAAGTGATGTTATGTGCCTTACAAGACTGATTTTAAAGAAAATACAACATGCATCTAAATCCTTCCAAGTTGCTGTGCCATTCATAATTTTGTCCTTCTTTATAACTGCATAATATTCCATTGTGTATATGTACCACATTTTTTTGTCCAGTCCTCTTTTGATGGGCAGTACAGTTGGTTCCATGTTTTTGCTATAGTAAATAATGCGCAGTAAACATGCATGTGCAGGTATCTTTTTCATAGAGTGATCTGAGTTCCTCTGAGTATATTCCCAGTAAGGTGATTGCGGAGTCATATGGGGGGTTGATTTTTAGATCTTTAGGAATCACCACACTGTTTTCCACAGGACTTAGAGGCTATAATACTGAATGATCTATCACAGAAACAAAGAACTAAGTATCACATATTCTCACTCAAATGCAGACCTTGAACAACTATCATAATACTATAAGAAAGGAATTGGTAGTAGTGGGAAACTGCCAGGGGAAGGGGGTGGCTCACCTCATCAACAAAAGTACCTGCATAATGAACATTTGTATACCTAACCCTGAATTGTACTCCACATATTTAAAATGAAAAATTAGGGAGGAAAAAGACAATACAATATGCAGCATTTCCTGGGCACACCTGTGCTCTCTGTCCGCTCCTCCTTTCCACTTTACTCTTTCCTTCCGCATCCTTCTTTCCCTCCCAATCCCTTTCTCATAGTATACTCACACTTGGGACCCAGTCATCAGGTTCTGAAGAACCCATTTTAGACCATGCAGGGAAACCACATGGAAAATTCATATTTAAAGGAACTAAGACATCCTTCCAATGTAGAACATCAACATCCATTCATGTAAGGGAATGGGTCTTCAGATGAATCCAATCTCTATCCTTGGAGGCTTTTGTCTGAGTCCCTAGATTCAGAATCAAGCCATCTCCACTGTGCTCACCTTAAATTCCAGATCTATTGAATTCATAAATATAACCAATGGTTATTTTACTTCACTAAGTGCAGTAAAAGTATAACTGTCTCATTTTCTTTCCTTATTATGTAGCCTGAAAGTCAGATGTTTGATTTTTCTTTCCTTTTTTTCTCCATCTGACTTTTAAATTAGTAAAAGATTTGGGGCTCTGCAATGGAATTTGTAAAACTAAGGCTTTTATTTTTTAATATAATATATCATTTTATACATTTTATAAACTCAAAATAACATTTATAATTTCATCATAGTAATTATAAAATTTTCTTTCTTATTCTGCCTTCTTATTTTATTATTATTTGCATTATTTATTCACATAGGTACATTAATTTTCTGCTGCTAGGTAAGTAGCAGATTACCAAAACTTAGAAACTTGAAATGACACCCATTTATTATCTTACAATTTCTGTAGGTTAGAAATCTCAGCATAATCCATATGAGTTTCCTGCTAAGTGTATCACAATACTGAAACTAAGGCATCAGCCAGCCTGCATACTCAACAGGAAGCTTGGGTAGGGGAAGAATCTACCAAAAAACATGCTGAGATAACAGAGTGAATTCATTTCCTTGCAGCTGTAGAATGTAGTGCAGTTTACTTACCCAAACCTGCAAGAAAGATAGTGTAACTTTGCATATTTGAGTCTCTGATATCTATACTATATTTTATATGCTTCTCTGATTAGGTCAGTCTTAACTAAAACTATCTGCCTTTTAATTAATTTAAAGTCAAAAGATTAAGGGGTTATTTGCTTCTGCAGCATCCCTTCATCTTTGCCATATACAAAATAACCTTATCAAGGGAGTGACAGTCTGTCACTTTAACCATATTCTATTCATTATAGAACCGAGTGGCAAATCCTACCCAAACTCAAGGGGAACAGATTATACAAAAGCAAGTCTATGTAATTATAATATGAAGATTAATAAATTTTAGATTCAATCAAAAGCCCATTATATTCAGTATAAGTAAAAAATATACATTTAAATCCATGTAAACACTGGATGAAATCTATAATTTGTAGTGAAAAAATGTGCTTTTCCGTAATGATAGCAGTTATAGTTACAAAGGATGCTGCTTTGCTGCTTTGAGAAGCAATCAAAGAGAAATAATAGGAATTGAAATTTGAAGAGAGAGACACAATACCTTGGAAAAGTAAAAGAAATTATTGAGTGAGAATAAAATATTCTCTCTTTTATTATACCTATTATAACAGAAAATCCACCAAGACAGTCTGATTGATTCAAAGATGAGAAGGGTGATTGAGCAGATGGAGTAATTCTTTACTTCACAATGCTCTCTCCAGTAATGAAAGCTGTTAATAGCAACTTGATCTACACCTTTGAATTCAATCTACTGTTACTCGTTTTTGTCTATATCAGTACCAGTATTGCAGCTAAATGGAGGGTTGGTATCCCCATACTCAGGTGAAGGCTTCTTAAAGAGGAAGATGGATCTAAGGTAGAGGTAGGTGAAAAAAGATTTAAGAATGGAAATGTGTGAATACCTTAGAAGACTTCACTTTTTCTTGCTGGAATTCTATACAGAATTGAGACTCTTTGATTTTATTAAAATATATTCCTTCCAAGACAGATATGCTGATAAATGGCGTACTCCAAATCTTCTTTTCCTCCCTCATTTGTTAACAAATTCGCTACATTTATTGAAGCCTTGTTTGATCCTTATAGTTTTATACTATCGCTCTAACAAATATTTTATTCACACTTTTGCAAGAATGACAAAGGAAAAGATATGCATCACTGACCCATTGGGGCAACTTTGTTAGGTTATTATATTTCTTTTTATGTATCTTGCATTGACAACAATGTCAATGAACCCTGGGAAGCCCAAATTATTTAGGAACAAGTTTTCATATTTTCAACACTGACCTTATTTGTGTTGAGGAAATGTTTTTTTTTTTTTTTTCTTAAAACATTCCATCATTTTTTCTAACTTTATGAGTAAAAGAGGCAGAAATCTATATCTCCACAAGAATGCCACAGGGAAGTACAGAGCTGGTTTTATGGTGCACATAGTACAACTTAATTGGAATTTAGGAAAATTTCTAAGAAGAAAGGATGAAGAAATGGTAACAGGGAAACAGATTTCATCTCAAAATAAGGAAGAATATATTTTTAAACAAGTGAAATATGCCTGGCTTTAGTAATCTAGAAAATTTTCTAGGTCAATTAATGTTTTGGTAAAAATCATATCATTGGTAACATGAGTAACAATTGTTTCTACCCCTGAGTATCTAGTTGTTTCACACATCTTTCATAGATCAGAAAGCAAAGTCTCCTTTTGCCATTTTGATGAATGTTACACTACCTTACAAAAGATCCATCGGCATAACTAGAAAGCCTGTCTTAGCATGTATTTTGTTTCTCTTTTATAACTTTGAGTTAGATACAGCCCGCTATGGATGGTTTTATACAAACATATAGTAAACAACATATAAAAGTGCACAACAAGCATACTTCATTTTAGTGTACTTTGCTTTATTGTACTTCACAAATAGTCCATTTTTTACAAATTGAAGATTTGTGACAACCCTGCATGAAGCACATTTACCCGTGTCGTTTTTCCAACAGCATGTGCTCATTTCATGTCTTTGTGTCACATTTTGGTAATTCTTGCAACATTTCATACTTCATTATTATTGACATATCTGGTTGGTGGTCTGTGATTGATGATATTTGATTTACTTTTATAATTGTTTTGGGGCACCATGAACTGTGTGCATATAAGATGGCAAACTTAATTGATAAATGTCGTGTGTGTTCTGACTGCTCCACTCTATCTCTCTATCTCCTCAGGCCTCCCTATTCGCTGAGACATAACAATATTGAAATTAGGCCCATTAATAATGCTACAATGACCTCTGAGTGGAAGGAAAAGTCACATGTCTCTTACTTTAAATCAAAAGCTAAACATGATTAAGCTTAGTGAGGAAGGCATGTCAAAAGTCATATTAGACTGAAAGCTAATCTTCTTGCACCAGTTAGCCAAGTTGTGAATGAAAAAGAAAAGTTCTTGAAGGAAACAAAGTGTTACTCCTATGAATACACGTATGATAAAACAAAACATCCTTGTTGCTGAATAAAGTTTCAGTGGTCTGGATAGAGAAGCAAGCCTGTTACAACATTTCCTTAAGCCTATTTTTCCAAAGACACTAGGATGGCTAAATGGAAGAAAAGAGAACTTTATCAGTGAGAATGGTTTTCAAACCAGGAAGAGAAAGTCTGTAATGTGGACTGAAGATTTTCCCTCTTTGAAGAGGGGGAGGAATAGTTGGGTTTTTATATCTCACAGCATACATATTATACAATAGAATCATATATATTTAGAAGGATTGGGAGAAAAGCTATACATACATATTTATGAGGGAAGTCAAGTGCATGCTCAATGGGTAAACATATGTAACATATCTCAAATTCAAATTTTCGTAGAAGTTATAGTATTAAATTAGGTGAAATTTGGATCTTCACATTAGAAGGTAAATTACAGATGGTTTGTGCATAGTCTCTAAGTTGGCTAAAACTGGCTGAAGTTCTGCTATTGTTTATCAAAAAAGAATGCTTGTAAGGTCAGTCCTCTGTCTAGTTAGAGTTGAGGAGGTCTGCGTTTTAAACCAGGCCGATAGTCCCTAACATTAGGGTGTTTAGCCATGGGGATTTAGAAATTTGCTATGCTAACGGGGGACACTGAACCCTTAACCCATAGGTAACTTTGTTTCCTTAACCTTTGGGTTTATCAAGTCTATTTTTGTTTCTCAGATCACAAGCCAAAGCTTAATTCAAAGCAAGGCCCTAACTCTATTTAATTCTGTAAAAGTTGAGAGAAGTGATGAAGCTGCAGCAAAATGTTTGAAGCAGGTGGAAGTTGACTCATGAGGTTTAAATAGAGAAACCATCTCCATAATATAAAAGTGCAAGGTAAAGCAGCATGTGTTGATGTTGAAGCTGCAGCAAGTTATTCATTAGGTCTAAATAAGATAATTGACAAAGGTGTTTATTCTAAACAACAGATTTTCTTTGTAGATGAAACAGTTTTCCATTGGAGGATGATGTCATTGAAGACTTTCATAGTTAGAGAAAAGTCAGTCCTTGGCTTCAAAGCTTCAAAAAACATGCTGCCTCCATTATTAGGGGCCGATATAATTAGTGACTTTAAATTGAAGGCAATGCTCATTTAGCATTCCAAAAATTTTTGAGCCCTTAAGAATTATACTACAACTACATTTCTGATGCTCTATAAATAGATCATCAATGCCTGAATTTCAGCATCTCTGTTTAAGTATGCTTTGCTGGCCGGGTTTGGTAGCTCAGCCTGTAATCCCGCGCTCTGGGAGGCCGAGGTGAGTGGATTGCCTGAGCCCGCGGGTTCAAGACCCGCCTGGGCAACCTGGCAAGACCTCATCTCCACAATAAATCAAAAAATTAGCCGGGCGTGGTCGCGCGCGCATGTAGTTCCAGCTACTTGGGAGGCTGAGGCGGAAGGATCTCCGGAACCCAGTAGGTTGAGGCTGGGCGACAGAGTGCTCCAGTCTGGGCAACAGAGTGAGACTCCAACTCAAAAAAAAAAAAAAAAAAAAGTATGCTTTGCTGAATACTTTAAGCCTACTGTTCAGAACCACTGCTCAGAAAAAAAACATTTCTTTAAAATATTGTGGCATATTGACAATTAATGTTGTTTTCATGCCTGCTAACACAAAATCCATTCTGCAGTCTATGGATAAGAAGTAACTTTGACTTATTATCTTATTAGTCTTATTATTTAAGAAATACATTTCATAAGGCTATAGCTGTCATAGATAGTAATTTCTATGGCAGATATGAGCAAATTAAATTGAAAATATTTTAGAAAGGATTCATCTTTCTAGATGCTATTAAGATTCGTGATTCATGGAAGGAGATACAATGCCAAAATTAATAGAGTTTTATTTATTGCAGTCCTCATGGATGACATAAGTGGTTCAAGACTTCAGTGGACAAACTATTGCATGTGTAGTGGAAATAGAAAGAAAATTATAGCCGGGCTCGGTGGCTCAGCCTGTAATCCCGCGCCTTTGGGAAGCTGAGGTGAGTGGATTGCCTGAGCCCGCGGGTTCGAGACCCGCCTGGGCAGCGAGACCTCATCTCTACAATAAATCAAAAAATCAGCCGGGCGTGGTAGCGCATGCCTGTAATTCCAGCTACTTGGAAGGCTGAGGCGGAAGGATCGCCGGAGCCCCAGCAGGTCGAGGCTGCGGTGGCCGGAAGCGGCCACTGCACTCCAGTCTGGGCGACAGAGTGAAACTCCAACTCAAAAAAAAAAAAAAAAAAAAAAAAAAGAAAATTAAACTTTGAAGTGGAGACGAGACATGATGTGACTGAATTGCTGCAGTCTTATTATAAAATTTTAAGGAATGAAGAGTTGCTTCTTATAAATGAGCAGAAAAAGTGGTTTCTTGAGATGAAATTTACTCTTAGTGAAAGTGCTGTGATAATTGTTGAAACAACAGCAAATAATTTACAATGTTACATAAACTTAGTTAATAAAGCTGAAGCAGGGTTCGAGAAGACTAATTACAGTTATGAAAGAAGTTTTACTCTGGTTAAAATGCTGTCAAACAGCATCACATGCTACAGAGAAATAATTTGTGAAAGGAAGGGTCAACTAAAATGGCCAATTCAGTGTTGCCTTATTTTAAGAAAGTGCTTCAACCACTTCAACCTTCAGCAACCATCATCCCATTCTCGTCATTCAGAAGCCATGAACATTGGGGTACAAACCTCCACAAGCCACAAATTTACATCTTGCTGAAAGTTGAAATGATAGCAGTTTTTAGCAATAACATATTTTAAATTAAGGTATGTATATTTTTAGACATAATGCTATTGCACAGTTAGGCTACTGTATAGTGTAAACATAACTTTTATGTGTACTAGAAAAAATCAAAATAGTTAAAGAATCCAGGAAGTAGTAATTGGCCTTTCTGTTATGACATGTGAAGGAGATACTATCCTCTCTCCCTGAATAAGTAAATCTGAGGGTCTTGTCCATTCTCATGATACTACCTGCCTGACTCACTTTATTTCAATATTTGCTTTATTGCAGAGGCCTGGAAGTAAACCTATAGTATTTCCCAGATATGCCTCTCTCTCTCTTTCTCTCTCTCTCTCTCTCTCTCTATATATATATATATACACACACACATATATATATGTTTTATAACTAATATATTTTTCTGTATAGGGATATAGAAATTATATTATTTTATTCAGTATTCTTGGTATAAGTGGTTCTAAAGGCAAAAGTTGCTTTTAAGACTTGAGTTGTATGGATTTGAAAACTTTCCTTCTTGGATTCTGTCATTGACATGATTCAGCTACATTTTGTGTATGTTTTTTTTTCTGGCATGCTATCAAGCATATTTTATTGGCTCAGCTAATGAATATTAGCTGGGTATTGTCTTTTAGTCAAGGTCACATCATAGGTCATTGATCATCCTATAAATTAGTTATCACTTAAGTCCACTCTGTCGACATGGTTCAGTGTCAATGTCCCCTTCTATATTTGGATTCCTTGGATGATATCAATGAGTGAAACATTTCATGTAACAAGATAGTATAAGAAATAATGACATAGATTCAGTGGAAGGAATTAATCTTTACCTTATATGATAACTTTTCATTTAATAAGCAGTGGCTTCTACTAGAGCAGCAGGATTTATTGCAGAACTGAACTAATATTAAAAATCGTAGAAATAACCTCAGCTTCATCAATATGGTAAATTGAAAATATTGTCAAATTTTTATAATTGGAACATTGCATAAGAGTTAAAATGAATTAATGTTATATCCAGTGACTAAATCATGTAAAAAATGATACACCAATATTTTTCAAAGTGATATTATATTTTTTCATAAATATACATTTAATGAAGACATTATAGAAAAACCATTCTGCAAAGACAAAAAACATGGACTTGTAAAATAGAACAGAGGAGATTTTAATTGTATCTCTCATGATGTAGTTGTTACGGAGTATGTGTGAATGCTTATGTGTGTGGTGTGAAACACATGAAATAACACCTAAACACTTGTGAATTACTAGTAGTAGAATATTAAGAATTTGGTATTTTCCTCCCTTTATTGTCTCTTATTTCTGTCTATTCAATTTTGAAAATTATCTTTTGGGAAAATATCTTTATTTCAGGAAGTATTAATTGGTCTTTCTCAGTTATGAAATGTGGAGGAGATACTATCCTGTATCCTTGAATAAGTATATCTGAGGGTCTTTTCTTTTGTCATATAGATAGACCAGCAGTGTACACAGACAGTCTTTAGGGAGCATGTAGTCATATTTACTTTGAGTCAGGAAACTTTCTAAAAGGAAAGGACGTAAACAGACCCATTTTCCATCTCTGAAATGATTTGTGTACTTTCTAAAATAATTGCTATTGGTTAATAAAAGTAACCATGTTTCCCAATAGAAATCTGCAATTTGGAGATTAGGAGGTTAGTCTGCCTGACATTCGTGTCTGAGAAGTGTTGGCATGGAGTTGTTCTGACTTGCCTGTGGCTGATGTTCAACACTGCTCCACAAAGGAAGCATCATTGTATGTCATTGTATATTTAGAAAACTGGCTAGTTCAAGAGGGTAAAAGAAAAACTGAGACTGATCGAACCATTTTGTTAGGCCAAAATGATGATTCATATTGTGTAAGAGTTACATTGCTCTTCAATTTACAAATGAAAATTGCTGCTGATGTAAAGCTATTTTAAATTATTTACTATCAATACTTAGCCCATTTTTTAAGAGGAGTATGCTGTTTGTAAATTGATGATTTGGACATTAGATCACATGTTCACAGAGTAGAAGGAATCTTGTATTCACTTTGCCCTTTTATATCTAGTATTAATATTGGTTTCACAGTCATTCTGAAAGTAGATACATTAACCATTTTTTATGTAACTAAACAAAAGCTTAGAAAGTTAAACAATCTGTTTTGTAGCACAGTGCCTCATAGGCAGGGCTTATATGTTAAATGAATAAATAAATATATTTAAGAGCCAAAGTCAAGGTCTAACGTAAAGTGTAACTCTATGATGCATGCTCTCTAACTGTAATTCACAGCTGATATTTTATACATATTCTAAAAAATTTACTTAAAACCAATCATTATTGTTAGTAATGTTCTTCTATTTACTTCACAGAATATTCAGATGTTGGTATTTTTTCCACAATATTTATGCTTCATATATAGTACAGAAAATTTTGCATACATGAATAAGCCATGAATTTTATTTCAGAACTGCTTCTATGATTCACAGGAGTGTCTGAAAGTGCCAGAAAGTGTCAGTGTATAATTTAGGATAATTTTTTTAAAAGAAGGATTTATTAAGAGGACAGAAAAGCTCCCACCGTGGAAGGGGATCCGAGGAGGTTGCCCGATAATTTTTGAAGAATATATCATAGTCAGCTTTTTGAAGCAGTTCCTTATGAATAAGGAAAATATTTTAAAACTACGATCTCTTGTCTGAAAACGACTTGAGTTATCATGCACTTCTTAAATTTGCTTTGTGCATTATGTGGTCATTGAAATATAGTATCAATCACAGCAAACAATTGGAGATAAATGTAGGATGATTGCTTTAGTTTCTGTACATATTAATCTTTACTCTAAAGTTCATTTATTGAATCAGTGATTGTAAAATTACCTTGACATTTACAGATATTAGAATCTGAAGTAGATATTTTGTGTAAATTAATATACTAAAAGTTTTGTGAATTGGTTAATGTATTTATATGTCATTTCACCTTTCTTGGTTACACTTGAAGGTGGAATCCTAGAACCATTATGTCTCTGTAGCAGCAAAATAATTCATCAAAGAGGACTTTTTGTGTGCTGTGTGACATCTGGTAATCTTTTTGCTACAATCTAAGGAAACGTGTGTGTGTGTGTGTGTGTGTGTGTGTGTGTGTGTGTTTTAACACTTTTTCTTCGTGGTTAAGAGCAAACAAATCTCTGACTTGGTAATAGTAGGATTTTTCCTTCCAGCAAGTCAATAAAGAAAAAAATTTAACTCATACATTCAAAAGTGAAATAGATAATTAAGATGTTAATAACAAAACCAGATCTTTTGGCATTTGTACAGAAGTCATAAGACAAGGTTATTCTTTTGATGGCTACCTCCTGTGATGTATTCAGTTCTCAAGGAATATATTACCAGTTTGTTTGCTAGATGGTCATCAGTCATCCTTTCTCTTCCTTACGGGATTATAGCTAGATTACATTTATTTTCCTTCCTTATAGTTAAGAGGGTGATATGACTGAATTTTTTGCATACATTTATCTATCGCATAGATAATTGGTGGTTTGATCTAGAGTTAATACTTGGAGGCCTCTTAGACCCCCCTAAGCTTGCCTGCATTCTCTTTCTTTTGTGGTACCATACTTTGACTTAATATTGAAGCCACAAAAAAATGAGTATTTTTTTACAGTTTCATTAGTAATTTCAAATATTCAAATATGTGAAATTTTTGCATTTTTAGGGTAAAATTGTATAACACTCTTTTTAAAAAAAAATTTAACCAATGAAATATGAATTGGCCTGCTCAACATAATGGATTTAGAAAAAGTAGTAAGTGGAACAAGTTCTAAGTGTTCGCTATCTCATTGCTTATACAGGTGTTTCATAAGTACCACTAAAATTAGATCCATCTACAGGTAATAAGTAAACAGAAGGAGGTGATCTACCATATACAAGAAGTAGAATCCAAACTCTATGTAATTAATCTTGAGTTCGTGCATGGGCACTATTGATCCCCAGATTAGAGAGCTAGTTTTCTGTTGTCTAAAGTGAACTGTTGCCTTAGGCAACCAGATGCTGATAAAGAATGCTGCAAACCATAGTTCTGGTCCAATATGACAGGGCTTTGGAACAATTGCAAAGTGCTCTTGAGTATTAGAGATAGGAAGGAAGGAATACGAATCCTCTCCTCCAAAATCTTGCCAATCATTTTTTCCACAGATGGTCTTCCCAGCCTTCAGTTCTCTCCTTCTTCTCTGTACTTTTCTCTTTTTTTTCCCAAATAGATCATTTTGTTATATGGCAAAGATGTAATTTTAGTGTAATATTATTTATCTGCATTTCACTCTTGTATAAAAATATCTGGTAGCCACTCTACTGCACCAATCTCACATTTCTTAAAAATGTAAATTTCTCCTATAAACTTCTGCTAAAACTATTGATTTCTACCTTGAGACTCCTCTGTTCTCAACTCTAGTTTCCCTTAATAATGTTTTTTACTGACTTATCTTAACTTCAACATGGGTCAATTTGAAAAAAAAATTTTTGGGTGCTAGTCTGGTATATAGTTGTAGTATGTTTAGCATTGTGCCTGGCTTTTACCTACTCAGTTACTGTAGTGCCTCCCTTCTCCCTTATTACAACCAACAGACTCTCAAAACGTTGCCAAATGTTTTCTGTGGGGCAAAATCACACTGTTGTAAAACTTAGATCTGAAAATCTGTTTTCTATGTAATTCTCCCAAGGAATTTATTTGTAAAAAAAGAGTGCAAATTGTAGCTATTTCTATAAATATCATAAGAATGATAATCCCAGGGCTGCTTTGTTAGACACCCTGACTTAACTAAGAACTACAGGAGCATTAACAAAAAACACATGAAAGTTACTTCTGCTTTGAGCTCTTCTGAAACCAAGATTGATTGCATAGGTAATTGGTAGTTCAATCTAGAGTTAATACCATACTTTGCCTTAATACGGAAGCCATACATGAGTATGTTTTTTACAGTTTTATTAGTAAGTTCAAATATTCAAATATGTTAATTTTTTGCATTTTTTAGGGAAAATTGTATACACTTTTTCTTTACGAAGTTCTTGATTTGAATGGTTACAGAGAGATTTATTATTTTATTTTATTCTATTCTATCCTATTCTATTTTAGTTGTGGGTACGTATAACAATGTACTACATAAGTAAATTGCAGGAGGTTTGGGTTTTTAGTGAGCCTTCTCTCCCCTGGTAGTGGATCTGGTACTCAGTATGTGTTTATTACCCTTTATCCCTCCACCTTCCTTCCCTCCTTTAGCAGTGCCCAGTATCTGTTGTTCCCACCTTCGAGTTCATATGTCCAATGACTAGAATCTGCTTACGAGAGAAGACATGTCAGTTTTTTGTTTCCGTGATAGTTTACTTAGAATGATGGTGTCCAGCTGCATCCATGTAGCTGCAAAGGATATGATTTTGTCCTTTATAGCTGCATAATATTCCATAGTGTGTATGTACCACATTTCCTTTATCCAACCCTCTTTCAATGAGCATCTGGGTTAGTTCCACATTTTTGCTATTGTGAATAGTGCTGCAATGAACGTACATGTACAGGTGTCTTTTTGGTAGAGAAATGTATGTTCCTCTGGGAATATTCCCAGAAGTATATTACTGGATCATATGGTAGCTCAATTTTTAGTTCTTTATGAAAACGTCACACTTCTTTACACAAGGGTTGAACTAGCTTGCATTTCACCAACAGTGTTGATGTATTCCCTTTTCTCCACAGTCTCACTAACACTTGTTGTTTTTTGACTTTTTAATGATTCTTACTGGAGTGAGATGGTATCTCATTGTAGTCTTGATTTGCATGTCTCTGATGATTAGTGAGACTGAGCATTTTTTATGTTTTTATATGTTTGCTGTCTGCTTGAATGTCTTCTTTTAAAAAGTGTCTGTTCATAGCTTTTGCCCATTTTTAACGGGGTTGTTTGTTTTATTTTTCTGAAAATTCATTTGAGTTTTCTGTAGATCCTGGATGTTTGGTCAGAAGTATGGCTTACAAACGTATTTTCCATTCCATAGATTATCAGTTTATTCTCTTGATGGTTTCTTTTTTTGTGAAAGAACATTTGTTCTTCTCATTCTTTATTTTCATTTTCTTCAGCTTTTTTATTTTATTTATTTATTTATTTATTATTTTTATTTTTTTGAGTTGGAGTCTCACTCTGTCGCCCAGACTGGAGTGCAGTGGCCACTCCCGGCCACCGCAGCCTCGACCTGCTGGGCTCCGGTGATCCTTCCGCTCAACCTTCCAAGTAGCTGGAACTACAGGCATGCACTACCACATCCGACTAATTTTTTGATTTATTGTAGAGATGAGGTCTCGCCAAGTTGCCCAGGCGGGTCTCTAACCCGCGGGCTCAGGCAATTCACTCACCTCGGCCTCCCAAAGCTCAGGATTACAGGCTGAGCCACCGAACCCGGCCTTCTTCAGCTTTTCAACTGCTAAAGATGGCTTAAAAGATTGAGTTTAAGTCATTCTTTTATTTTTCCTAATGCAAGTTATTAAACTGAGTTCTCCTATTTAACATTGCTTTAAGGATGTTCCACAAATTCTGATATTTTGTGTCTTTATTAGCATTCAGTTCAAAATAATTCTTCCATTGTTCTTATGATTTCTTCTTTGATCCATGAACTATTTATAACTATATTCCTTAATTTTTTTATGTTGAGGAATTTTTAAAGATATGTTTCATATGTGTGTGGTAGACAGAGGCAGTGGGACAAAAGAATAATCTCTGCCTGGAACTAGACATAGCCGTCATCTTAACCTCCTCTCGACTATAAGCAGGGCCTGTAACTTACTTCTAGCCAATAAAATGTGGCAAAGGTAAAGTACTTTTGCAGATATAATTAAAGTTCCAAATCACTCGATTTTGAATTAAACAAAAGAAAAGTTGGATGAGCCTAACTTAATAAGATGAAAGACCTTTTAAAAGAGTGATTGTGCCCTTCTTGAAGATAAAACAACTGCCAGTACTCTTGAGGTAGACAGCTCCCTCATTCTCTGCCTTAAAGAATTGCCCAAAATATTTTTTCAAAGGTAATAATCAACAGACACTTTAAAAAAAAATCAGGCATACAAGAAAATATACACATTTTTTGGAAGTTTTAATATCCTATTTTTAAAAATGATTCTTAAAAGTTAAAAGTTTTAAATGTTATTATGACTAGGAAAGACTCTTCTTTATAAATTATATGTAAAAAATAGAATTTTAATCGGGACTATAACGTGAAATTGAGTCAAAAATACTTTCTTATATGTTTACAAATATCTATTTGAGTTGCATGTGCTCTTATAAAATCATCCCATACATTTTTATATTAGTTAGAACCACTGGTGAATTTAAAATAATTGAGAAACTAAAGGTAAGAAATGAATTATCATTGTAACATATTTTGATTTATAGATATATATTTGAATATATCTTCTGTGTAGTGTATTAAAATTTAATACTGCTTACTTTTATCAATGTGAAAACTAAATATTATAATAAAAATTTTTATTTTGATTTGGAGGTAATTATAGTATTTAAAACTCTGATCTTTCTTCACATACAAATCTAGCATACTTTTTATCAAAGAAAAAAACAAATTAAAATAATTATTATAATTTAACAAAGCAGAGGTTATTTATTAGAGGGATTGAAAAAAGATAAAGACATTAATTGAGTTCAACCTGAACGCTATTTGTATGCTGATTCAGGATTACGGTGAATGATCGTCACAATTTTCTGTTTTACTTTCCTTTTTCTTGCTGGGAATGGAGCCATATGCTTTTCTGTTTGTCTCTGTAACGCTGATTAATATTTTACAATTTTACTTTTTCCTCTGAAAAGGCCTGGACATGGTTCCCATAGGTATGAATTAACAAAAACCTGATAATATCAGAGTTTTCTCCTAAATTAGAGTGTTCTGTTTAATACTGTCTTATGTAAACAATATTTAGTCTTGATTGAAAAATAAAATAGACAATACAGTTAATAAAAAAAGACAAAAACTCATTAGACCATTGTCTCACTAAAGAATTTACTTTAAAAATTTTATTTTTGTAGGTCTGCTATTCATTAGCTTGTTTATTTCACATTAATTGTATTTATTTTTTAAATGTTTTCAGAATCTGTGATCATACACTATTTAAAAGGTCGTCTATCTGTTTGTTTCTCCTCTTTCCTAGAGGTAATTTATCTACCTGATTGATCTATTGAAAGAAACTAAATTGCTATACTGTGTTGGTTTACTTAAAAAATTTCTCTTAAATAGATTTGTCAGTTATGTTTACATCAACTATCAAAATAATAACCTAGCAATTATTATTTTAATATTTTCATTTCATTAGTTAATTTTTTTGTGTTCTTATCTTTATAGATTTTCCTCCACAAATGCTACTAATTTAACATTTCTGTCCATTACAAGTAGATCTTAGGCTTCTCTTAACCTCTAGCTATTTTCCCAGAGTTTATGAAAATTTAGCTCAAGAATAAACAGGTAAGTGTATTGAATAAAGAAGGAAGAGTGTGGTGCTTTACTAGGATTAATAAGGATTGTTTTAGATTTAAAAAAGAATAGAGAAATAAAAAGAAGAGTTTGGAGAATAAAAGAGTATAAATAAATAATATTGCCATATTGTGTACCCAAACCAAGAGAAAAAGATTGCTCCTATTTTCTAATTTTGAAATTTCTCATAGTAATAGTAGCAATAGCAGCAACTGTGGCAGTAGTAGTTGTATCATCAGTACTAATAGGAGGAATACTCATTTCTTACTTTCAATGGATTCTTATCTTCCAGGCACTTGACTATATGTTTACATAGATAATATCACTCAATTCTTACAACATTCTTATAGTTGAAGTAACTTATATTTAAAGTGATTAAAAATTTGCTGAAGTAGCAGGAAGACTCCAACACAGTCAAATTGTAGGCAGGTTTTACTGAGAATGGAAATAGGTTCAAGTTATAGACACCTGCATGAGTCAAGGTTTGGGGATAATTGAAGGAGAAAAAAGATATAAGAATATAATATCTAACACTTTATTGTGTGTTTTAGGCTCAACTACCTTGGAATATTATTACTTGCATATGTGTGGAACTGATGTAATATAGACTACATAATAAATAGACTGAACTCTAGCAAACTTATATCTAAAACCTTGGGATTTGTTGAAATGTTAAGATAAGACTTCTAATGGTAGACATGGCTCAGGTGAAAGTTTGGTACCAGAAAATAAGTGCCATTAAATCCTCACTGATTCCCTTATATATTCGTGGTTTGAAAAGCAGCATCTTATTGTCAAGTTTTAGGAATTTCTTCAAAAGTTTTTTCAATGTGTACACCATTCACAGCCCTGTTCTATGTTATTTTATCCTTTGTACTCTGAGGGCCATACCTCATTGTACAACATACATGGTGGGAATGGTCCCACCAGTCACTGATGTGTAGAAAGAAACAATTTTATGTAGAAAGAGCTAACTTGCCTGATAATAGGCACTATAAATTGAAATAGTGTGGCATAAGAGTAAGAAAAAAAAATTAATTCTACCCTTGGGACTGAAAGAATTGTTAGAAAATTCTGGGTGAATATGATATTTACCCTGCTCAAGAGATACAGCGGCACTCTAGCTAAAAGGCAGACATAAGAGGACCGGGAGCAATAACAAAACCCGCAATCTCCCAGCTTTTAATAAATACCTCTAGCGTTTAGATATGGAAATATGATACCTGATGATCAATTATAAGGTTTAATTATTTTAAAAAGGAAAGAAAACTCTCCTTATCAGAACATGCCTTATCAGAACAAAAGGCCCCATTTACCTCTCCTGGCTTCCATGTCATCAATATCTTTTCTCTTCTTTGTGTTTCCTTTCTAATTATCACCATTTCAAAAATAAATAAATAATAAGCAGAAGTCACCAAAGGGTCCGCCTATGTAACATATATATTTCCTTCTTGACTTACAAATTATTTCTTTTTACTCAAGTGACAGCTGCATCCCGAGGCTTTCTGGTTTCCTCTTTTTATCATCATCTTTATTTTTGTATCAATATCTCTCTGTAGTTTTAAATGCGAGAGGAGTGCTATGGTCCTGTCTCTAAGAGATTAAAAGTTTTTGTGAAAGTTCCTTTACTTTCTTTGTTACATACAGGTCCTATACTAAAACCTTAACTATTTTTTTCCTTGAAATTATATTTGCAACAACTGTCACTTTTTACAACCAAGTATCTAATTTATGCTTCACAAGGAAGGTTAAAGCAGGTGACCTTGAAGTCTCTGTACAATCCCAACATTATTTAATTCTATATAATTTTCTCTGAAAAGGAGGAACCCAAGTAGGGGAGAAGGCTTTACACTTAATCCCCTATAATTTTCCCTGGGTAAATGCAATGTTGAAAAATAATGACTGAACTAATCTGTATCATTGAGGAAGTAAAAGGAAATAATGCTCTCATTCCTCAGTGAAAAATGATGACCTACTTTTTAAATGGATATAATAGAATTTTCCCAAGATAATTATAGTATTTACAAAGTTTCTATCTAAATATCTTATTTGCATATGGAGTTTTTTTTTTTTCAAAATAGAGTAGTGTTAAATGCTTACAACCTTTTTAGAATGCTGTCTAATTTTTTTATTAGCGACATTGCAATGATTTAGAATTTGACCTACTTTTAATATAAAAAGCAAACCATTGACAGAGGTTAAACTTTTAGTATTGGTTCAGTGGCTTCTGAGATTTGAGGAAAGATGTTTCATCCCACCCATAACCTTTTCAATCTCTTGATTTTTATTAAAATAGTAAAATTGGAATGTTGATACTCTGAAATGGTTGACGTTTGGAGAGCTAGGTGTCCTTACACACTACAAACATCCGTATCTATCCCTAAAATGGCAATTTTTGGTATGATTTTAGAAATTGTTTGAAAGTGTCAAAGGAATAATCAGGGAACATTCTTAATCATTTGAATCTGAGATTACTGTTGGGAGCAAGGAATAGTGCAGCATTTCTTTTTAGGGAGTTCCTAATAAACCCATATGTCACCTAGGTCCTAGTTCCTGTGGGCCTGCTGATATCTATCTGTCTATCTATCTATCTATCTATCTATCTATCTATCTATCTATCTATCGATCTATCTATCTATCTATCTATTATCTATGAAATCTCCCTTATCTCTCCCAAATTTTGATAAAGCTATAGAGAACAGGCTACCTTTTCCCTCAGACCTTCATTAAGAATCTTTGCTATAATGTTCTAATTTTGGTTTCACAAAGTATGTTCTCAGAAGTATTAAGATACGTCCTATGAGTATAAATATTTTTCTGTGAACCATTAGTTTTGTCAAACTATCAAGTCAAAGATTACTATGCTGGTAAAATTATATAAATTTAGAGATCATACTTAGCTGATCTACCTACCTAGAACTCTTTTTTTTTTTTTTTATTAAACTATGATGAAGACTAGATGGTAAGCCCATGTAAAGCCCACCTAAAGTCTCTTCTTTATATTAGCTTGGTAAATTTCAGTTAACACATACATTTCTACCTACTTTTCATTAAGCAGAGAAAATATAACTCTTGTGAGAATCTTCCAGTTCCATGATTTCAATTCTACTTCTCTTCTACATAACTGAACCTATATCCTTTACTCTGGCATCTAGTTACCTAGAATAAGGACTTTATTTTCTAGCTTCTTGGATTATGATTATTTTTTAAAAAGTGCTTTATGGAGTATGTGGGAAGTTTCATATGGCATTGCTCTGTTTCTTCCCTGTTCATTTTTCTCTTACCTACTAATTTGAGTATGAATATGTTACCTGGAGACTGAACAGGCATTTTAAATAACAGATTAGGAAGTTTGTTGAGAACTGCAAAATAAGATAAAAAGAATGAGACTTATGCAGCAATATGATGGTACAGGAGGTAACTCACTCATTCTTTTACAACAGAAATTCTGTACCCATCCACAGACAAAAGTCGCTCTGTGGAAGACTTGAAATATAGGTAGAAGATTGTGAAACCCTGGTGGAGCTCTAAGAGAATCATTTTGAGAGCGCAGATCGGCACCCAGATGGTAGGTCTACAGATTGTACTCTTGTGTTCCAACCCAGAAACAGACCCATTTTTCAAATGACTTGGCTACAGCTCCATATGGCATTGAGTTTGCAACCAGAACTATATATCAAAGGATCTGAGAGGAATCATATACAGTAATGCCTTCATGTAAAGGCTCTTCTGCCTACTGATGCCAGTCTCAGGAGTGAGCCTGAAAGTTGTCCTGTGACTTGACTAACTTGCATTAGCTGAGGTCACAGCTCAGAACTGCTGGCAAAAGGACCCAGAGGGAGATTCACGCATATCTTCCAGTCCCTTTGATAGACTCTCTAACTTCCATCTCACAGTATACTCTGATGGATCACAGTCTTAGCACAGGCTTCTCCTGCTGCAGTTGGTGAATCATCCTGTCTGTGCAGAAACCTACTGGGAAACATGCACCAATCTGAGCCGATGAAATCAACTTACCAGTCTTCATCCCACAGCAGATTCTGAGGGAGCTATATCATAATTCTAGCCATTATCACTGCATTTGGGAATCTAGTCCATCTGTTTAGGGTCCTGCTAGGAGGCATAATTGTCTGGGTTACCAAGACAATCTTCTGACTTTGGTTGCCTAGTCAGCTTTCCCGTTAAACCCCAGTATACTCATTAGGTCTTCCCTAGGTACATCTTGACCTGAGAGCCTTGTCAACATTAAAATCCTTACAAGATTGCGGCAAACTTAGTCATAGCACCTTCTCTATTTGCTGAGATGACTGCAGTGGTCACAGGCTCAAATAGTACAACAATCAATCTGCTTAGAAATCCTGGAAAGCCCTCTTAAGAAGGACAGGCAGAAACAAAGAGATCTTAAACTGGAATAAATATCTGATCTTTCAATGCACAGACACTGTTGTATGTTCAGTGTCCCCAAACAATAAAAAAAGCATGCAGGGAAATATGTCCCCATTAAACAGAAGAAAAACAAAAACTAGAGACCAAATCTAAAGTGATGAAGATGTGTGACATCTCAGATAAAGAATTTAAAATAGTTGTTTTTAAGAAATTCAATAGACAAAAAAACCAAACCAAAACAAAACAAACAGATAATCTAGACATTTATAAGGAAAATTTAACAGAGGTTAAAATTATCTTAAAAATCAAACAAAAATATTTGAGCTAAAAACTACAATAAAAAAACAAAAAATGTAATATAAACCATCAACTACAGGTTTGATCAAACAAAAAAAAAGAATCAGTGAATTCAAAGAGGAGTTATTTTTTGAAATATCTGATCAACTGAGAAAAATTTTAAAAATCAGTAAAGAGAAAAAAAGAAAGCTTATCCTATTGAACAACATCAAAAGTGCACATATTTGAATTATAGGAGTTAAACAAGGAATTGAGGAAGACAAAGGGGTAGAAAGTTTATCTGAAGAAATAACAATTAAAAAAAAAACCTTCCAAACAGATACAAAAGTTCAAAAGTCACAATCAGTTTCAATATAAACAAAGTTATCTTAAGACATATAATCAAACTCTCAAAGGTCATATACAAAGAGAGAATTATGAAAGCAGCAAAAGAAAAGAAACAACTCTTCAGAAAAATATGCCTGGCATCAGACTTTTCAGCAGAATGTTTACAGACCAGAATTAAGTGAAACCAACCTATTAAGAGTGCTGAAGGAAAAAAAAAGAAAACTTCTTTGTGTGTGTGTGTGTGCGTGTGTGTGTGTGTGTGTTACAGTAAAACTTTATTATGACCAAAAAGAAAACTTCTAACCAAAAATATTATACGAAGAAAACTATCATTCAGAAATGAAGGTGAAATAATGACTTTCCAAGACAAACTGAGGGAATCAATTGCTATCAGACTACTCTTACAAGGAAATGTTGATGAGATTTCTTCAAACTAAAGAAAAAGACTCTAATGTAATTGTTATTTTAATATTTTATTACAGTGTATAAACTATTTATATCTTTAGTATACAAACTAAAAACAAAACTATTAAAATAATAATAGCTATGATAGTTTGTTAAGATATAGAAAATATAAAAATGTAAGTTGTAATATAAAAAGCTTCATGGTAATCAAAAAGCAAAACCTATAAAAGATATAACAAAAATATAAAGCTAGGAATAAAAAAACTATTGTAGAAAATTGTTTAACCACAAAAGGAGACTGTAAGAGAAAAATTAAGGAGAAAAGAAGCTGCAAAAACAGCCAGACAACACTAACAAAATGGCAAGAATAAGTCCTTATCTATAATTATTTTGAAAATAAATGGATTAAATTATCAAATTAAAGACCCAATTTTATGTGCCTAAAATACATTTACTTCTAACACTTCAGACACATGTAGACAGACAATGAAGGTATGGAAAAAAATACTCCATGCAAATAAAAACCAACAAAGGGTAGGAGTAACTATACTTACATCAGATAAAATAGACCTTAAGTCAAAATCTGTGAAAAAAGACAAAGAAGGTCATTATATAATGACAAAGGGGTCAATACAAGAGAATATTGCAATATATATATATATATACTGAACTGGAGTCTTACTCTGTTGCTCAGGCTGGAGTGAACTGGCATGATCACAGTTTACTACTGCAGCCTCAAACTAAACTCAGTCAATATTTCCACCTCAGCCTCTCAAGTACAGGCACATGTCACAATGCTCACCATATAAATATAAATATATATTATATATATAATATATATATATTAGAGATGAAGTCTCGTTATGTTGCCCAGTCTCAAATGCCTGGCTTCACCTGATCATCCCACCTTGACCTCCCAAAGTGCTGGGATTACAGGCATGAGCCACTATGCCTAACGAGACACCTAGATTTCTAACGCAAATATTAATAGAACTAAAGAAAGAGATCTAAGAACTACCATAACAGTAGAATAATTTAACACCTCACTTTCAGCAATATTTAAGTCACTCCACAGAAAAATCAACAAACAAATAACAGCATTAAACCACACTCTAGACCAAATTAAGATAAAAACATCTATAGAATATTCCATCCAACATTTACAGACTACACATACTTTTCAGTAGCACATGAGACATTCTTCTGGGTAGGGCACATATTAGACTACAAAACAAAACTTTACCAATTCATATCAAATATATTGTCTGCCCACAATGAAATAAAAACTAAAACTCAGTAACAAGAGGAACTTTAGAAACTGTATACAGCCGGGCTCGGTGGCTCAGCCTGTAATCCCACGCTTTGGGAGGCTGAGGCGAGTGGATTGCCTGAGCACCCAGGTTCAAGACCCACCTGGGCAACTTGGCGAGACCTCATCTCTACAATAAATCAAAAAATTAGCATGGTAGCGCGCGTCTGTAATTCCAGCTTCTTGGAAGGCTGAGGCGGAAGGATCGCCGGAGCCCAGCAGGTCGAGGCTGCACTCCAGTCTGGGTGACAGAGTGAGACACCAACGCAAAAAAAAAGAAACCATATACACATAAAAATTAAATAACATTTTACTGAACAACCAATGGGTCAACAGATAAATTAAAAAGAAAATTTTGAGAAGGGAAGGCCAAGATGGCTGACTGGAGACATCAGACAACTGTCTCTTTCAGCAAATGTGTCTAAAAGAAGGAATGAGGTTAGTGCTTTGAGTCTTCCTGGAAACTCAAGCTGAAGTTTGTAAGACAGACAGCTGGGGATGTGGAGAACAAACAACTCCAAACTTCAGCCACTCCCAGAATCATCCCTGACACAAGATTGGGAGAGCACTTGGTGAAGAAAGAGGTGAGTGAAAGGGAGAGTTATTACACACCTCTTATGAACTGTTGTGGTTCTAGCCAAAGTAGACATAGCTCAGGCCCTCCTCTTGTACCCCTTTCTACACTGGTCATGTGTAGCGAGTGACCCAGAATCAAGACAGAAGCACCGATTTGAGCCTGATGGGGTCCAGTGGACTCGAATTGCCCAGTGAATCCAGGTTCTGCTGGCAGTCAACCACCCCAAGGAAAGGCTTCCAGAAGCCCAACCTGCAGGATTGGTCTGTGCCATGTGGGCGCTCTCCAATCATGACAAACCAGGGTCCCTGTCACTTGTATCAGAAGGAGGGAAAAGTACTGGATATGGAAGAAAGGATTACCCACCTCCTCCAGATTGTGCCAGTTAAACAGTACCAGTTGGTTTTTTCCCAGTTCTCTACCTTCCTGTCACCTCTACTCTTTACACAGGCAAACCTGAGGAGAAAGTTCAAATAAAAAAAACAACAAAAATTGTTACCCCAATAACAGAAACTTCAACAAAGAAAAAATAACAAAGCAAGAAATGAAAAATGAAGAGACTGATCTCACAGATGAAGAAGAGCCAGTGACAAAACACTGACAATACCCCAAACCATAATAATTCAACACCCACAAAAGGTCTTCTGAGATTGCATGTAATGGAATCTATTTAGAATAACCTGTCCCTGATGATAGATAAAATTCAGATTATAGATGGCAAAGAAACTCGACAAAATCCAGGAGAAATTGCACTCCCAAGTCAACCAGACCACAAAAACAGTACAGGAAGTGAAAGCTGACCTAGTCATTCTAAGAAAGAATCAAACTGAACTTCTGGAAGTGAATTCTCTCTTGGAATTTCAAAACACAATAGCAAGTCTTCATAGCAAAATTGACCAGGCAGAGGGGAGTTTCAGACCTTGAGACTGAACTATTGACTTCTAACAAAAATATTGACAGTCTGACCAAAGCAAGGAGAAAAGTCTATGAGAGGTCTAGGATAATGTAAATAGGCAAAATCTATGATCTATGGCTAATTGGCATTCCTGAGAGAGAAAAGAAAACTGAGAACACCCTGGAACAAATCTTCCAAGACATTATCCAAGAAAACCTCCCCTATCACACTAGAGATGTGGCCATGCTGACACAAGAAATTCAGAGAAATTATGTGAGATATTACACAAAAGCACCATCTCCAAAACACATTATTATCAGACTTGCCAAAGTAAGCATGAAGGAAAAAAAAATCCTGAAGGCAGGTAGAGAGAAAGGGCAGAAAACTTACCAAAGGAGACATATCAGAATGGCAGCCGACTTCTCAGCAGAAATCTTACAAGCCAGAAGGGACTGGAGCCCATTTTTAACATTCCCAAAGAAAGTCAATTACAGCCAAAAATTGCCTAAGCTTTATTAATAAAGGATATTTTAAATCATCCCCAGACATGCAATCCCTAAGAGAATCCTTCAGGGGATGCTTGAGAAAGTTCTAAACACAGAAGTAAAAATGGCTCCAACCATCAAAAAAAGCAAAGGTAAGCACAGAGTTTACAGACCATATGAATCAAACACAAGGCCTAAAACACAAGGCAGTTTCTTAATAGCAATATGACAGGAACAGATTCTCACTTATCAATTACTTAGTGGTAAATTGAATAAAGTAATAAGATCTATCCTTCTACTGTATTCAGGAAACCCATCTAACTGCAGATGGCACCCACAGGCTCAAAAAAAAAAAAAGGTTGGAGAAAGATCTTCAAAGAAACTGAAAAACAGAAAAAGAGCATGAGTAGCTATTCCTATATTGGATAAAACAGAACATTAAACCAAAGTTAAGGACAGTGAAGGGCTCTACATAATGGTAAAGAGCTCAATTATCCAGTTAAAAAAAAGTTCAACTCGAATGAATACACACCCAACATTGGAGCACCTAGATTTATTTTTTTAATTGCTAATTAATCTAAGAAAGAATATTAAACAGCCATATAATAATAGACTTCAATACTGCACTAGCAGCTTTAGACAGATCATCAAGGCAGAAAACCAACAAAGAAATCCAGAATCTTAACTCAACACTGGACCAATTAGATCTAATAAATATCTACAGGATACTTCACCCAACAGTCACAGAATATATGTTCTTCTCATCAGTACATGGAACATACTCTAAAATTGATTGCATACTCTGCCATCAATCTAGTATAAACAAATTTCAAAAAGTCGAAATAAGCAAACATATCTGCAGATTGCAGTAGAATAAAGCTAAATTTCATGATTAACACAAATTCATAAAAATTAAATGGAATCCTGAAAAACTTTTGAATTGACATAGAAAACAAGACAGAAGTGGAAAGATTCATAGAAACAAAAACAAGGCATTGCATGCATACATCAATAAAATAGAGCCATCTCAAGTAATTAACATCGCACCCAAGGGAGCTAGACAGACACAAACAATTCAATCCCCAAACTAGTAGAAGAATAAAATATTCAAAATAAAATCACAGATAAATAAAATAAAGACAAAAAAAAAAGATCATACAAAAATTGAGTTGAAACCCTGGTTCTTTGAAAGGATAAATAAGATCAACAGAGGCCCTAGCCTCATTAATGAGAGAGAGAGAGAGAGAGAGAGAGAGAGAGAGAAAGATAAACAAATACAAAAAAAGGTAAAGTTATGACCAGTGCTGAAGAAATACAAAATGTTATCAAAGATTACTATGAACATCTGTATGTGAGTAAGCTAGAAAATCTAGAGGAACTGAATAATTCCCTGACAATGCACAACCTCCAAAGATTGAAGAAGGAAGAAAGTGAAACCCTAAGCAGACCAATAGCAATCCAGGAAATAGACTCAGTAATAAATCTCCCCATTTAAAAAAAAAATGCTCCAGGCCACATGGTTTTAGCTAAATTCTACCAGACATACAAGAAAAAGCTGATACCAATTCTACTGAAAGTATCCCAAGTAGTTGAGAAGGAAGGAATCCTCCCTAGCTCATTCTATAAAGCCAATATTACCCTGATACCCCCCAAAAGACCTCCTCAAAAAGAGAAAACTGCAGGCCAATTTCCTGATGAACATAGATGTAAAAATTATCAACAAGATACTAGCATATAATAACTAGGAGCACACTACAAGAATCATTTATCATGACCTGGTGGACTTCATTCCCCAAATGCATGACTGCTTCAGCATATACAAATCAATAGATACAATCCACCACATAAAACAGTGTAAAAAAAAAAAGAACCTCATGATTATCTCAATAGATACAGAAAAAGCATTCAATAAATTCTAACATCCCTTTTTGATGAAACATTCTCAAAATAGAGACCTCAACATATTAAGAGCCATCTATGACAAACCTACAGTCAACATATTTAGTAGGCAGAAGTTGGACGATTCCTCCTAAGAACTGGAACAAGATAAAAAGTTCACTCTCTCCACTCCTATTTAGCATAGTAATGGAAGTCATAACAAGATTAATCAGGCAGGAAAAAGAATAAGAGGTATCCAAATAGAATAAAAGGAAGCTAAATTATCCCTTTTTTGCAGATGATATGATTCTACACTAGAGAGTCTGCCAAACCCTCTTATCACTGATAAACAACTTCAGTAATGTCTTGGGATACAAAATCATTGCAAAAAAATCAGTTGCATTTCTATACATCAACAACAGCAGGCAGAAAACCAAATAAAAAACAATCCCATTCTCAATAGCCACCCAAAATATTAAATACCTTGGTATTGATCTAACCTAAGATGTGAGAGATTTTTAGAGTAAGAACTACAAAAAAATGCTCAAAGAAATCAAAGATAACACAAACAAATGGATAAGCATTGCAAGAACATGGATTGGAACAATCAACACTGTCAAGATGTTGCAATCTACAGTTTCAATGCCATCCCTACCAGACTATCTGCAACATTTATTACAGACCTAGAAAAGATAATACACACATCCATATAGATGCAAAAAAGAGCCTGAATAGTCAAAGCAATTTTTAGCAAAAAGAACAAACCTGGTGGCATTACACTCCCAGACTTCAAACTTTACTACAAGGGTATAGTAATAAAAACAACATGGTGCTTGTACAAAAATAGATACATAGACCAGTGGAACAGGATGGAGGACACACAAATAAAATCACAGGACTGCAATCAACTCATCTTTCACAAAGCCAACACAAGCAAACAATGGAGAAAGGAAACTCTATTTAGCAAATGGTGCTGGGAAAACTAGCTAACCACATGCAACAGAACAAAGCTGGACTTCTACCTATCACTGCATACAAAAACTAACTCACATTGAACCAAAAACTTCAATGTGAAACAACAATGTATAAGAATCTGAGAAGAAAACCTAGAGAATACTATCCTGTCCTGGACATTTCCTAGATAATTAATAGCCAATTCTTCAAAAGTAAATGCAGCACAAACTAAAATTGACAGATGGGATCTTATTAAGCAAAAAAACCTCTGGAGGGCAAAAGAAACCATCAACAGTATAAAGAGACAAACCACAGATTGGGAAATAATATTTGCAAACCATTTATTTTACAAAGACCTAATATCCAGGATCTACAAAGAACTCGAATTGATAGGAAAAAAACAACAACATTAAAAAGCAGGCAAAGGGCATTAACAGACACCTTGCAAGGAAGATATACAGGCTGCCAACAAATGTACGAAAAATGCTCAGCTTCATTAATCATTAGAGAAATTCAAATCAAAACTGCAATGAGATACCATCTCACACCTGTCAGGATGGCTATCATTAAAAAATAAAAAACCAACAGGCATTGGTGAGGTTGTGGAGAAAAGGGAACAATTATACACTATTGGAAATGTAAGCTAGTTGAACTGCCATGTAAAGAAGTTTGGAGATTTCTCAAGGAACTAAAAATAGAGCAACCATTTGACCCAGCAATCTCACTCTGCACATATATCCAAAAGAATACAAATCACTATTAAAAAGACATCTGAACTTGTATGTTTATTGTAGTATTATTTACAATATCAAAGACATGGACCCAAGCGAGATGCCCATTGAAGATGGACTGAATTTTTAAAATGTGATACTTATACACTATGGAATACTATGCAGCCATAAAGAAGAACAAAATCATGTTCTTTGTAACAATGTGGATGCAGCTGGAGATCATTATTGAAGTGAATTATCAAACAAATATCAAATACTGCATGTTCCCACTCAAAAGTTGACACTTAACATTGGATACATATGAGAAAAAAGATAGAAGCAACAGACATGAGGCACTGCTAAAGGAGGAAGGGAGGGAGGAAAATTAAGTGAAACACCACCAACCATTGGGTACCATGTCCACTACCAGGGGTGGGGGAAGTACTCAAATGAATACCAAACTTTGCCTTCACACAATACTTTTCTGTAACAAAGTTTCACATGTACCCTACAATTTTACAACAAAGTTTTTAACATAAAATTTTTAAAAAAATTGAGAAAATGGAAATGAAAATACAACAACAACATATGCAAAATTATGGCAAACAGCAAAAGATCTATGAGGGAATTTTACATCAATAGGAACCTACCTCAAAAACTAGAAAGACTTCGGATAAAAAAACCTAAAGTTAAGCTTCCACGAACTAGAAAAATAAAAGAAAATTAAAACCAAAATTTGTAAAAGGAAGTAAATAATAAAGATCAGAGAAGAAATATATAAAATAGCAACAAACAATACATAAAGTCAATGAGACAAATAGGGTTTTTTGAAAAAATAAAATTGACAAGCCTATAGATAGAGTAGCTAGGAAAAAGAAGATTCAAAGTAACAGGTAAAAAAGAAGACCACAACTGATACCACAAACAATATTTTTAAAGTATCATCAAATACTTTTAAACAGCAATATCCAAACAAATGGAAACACTTAGAAAATATTGATACCCAACAAGAAAAGAGAACTACAGGCCAATCCCCTTGATGAACATGGACACAAAAATTCTCAATAAGATTCTAGCAAATGCAATAAAACAACATATCTCAAGTATCACCCATCATGACCTAGTGGGCTTTTTTTTCTGGGAAGCAAGCCTGGTTCAATATTTGCAGGATAATAAACATAATTCAGCACATTAACAGATGTAAAGCCAAGGACATGATTATATCATTAGACATGGCAAAAAACATCCAATAAAATCCAGCATCTCTTCTTTATAAGAATTCTTGAGCACCTAGGCTTGGAAGAAACATTTCTCAAAACAGTAAGAACCATCTATGATAAACCCACAGTCAACATTTTGCTCAAGGGCAAAAGTTGGAAGCATTCCCTTTAAGAATGGAAACAGGAAACAAGACAAGGATGCCCATTCTCACCCATCCTGTTGAACGTAGTATTGGACATCTTAGCCAGCAATCAGGCATGACAAGGAAATCAGGGGTATCCAAATAGGAAAGGAGGAAGTCAAGCTATTACTTTTTGCAGACAATATGATTCTATACCTTGAAAACACTAGGAAGTCTGTCAAAAGCCCCCTCGTATCGATAAACGATTTTGGTAAAGTCTCAGGGTACAAAATTAACATGCAAAAGACAGTTGTCTTTCTATACACCAGCAGGAAGTGGGTGTAGAAGCAACCAAAAAGCACAATCTCATTCACAATAGCCAAAAAAAAAGATAAGAAAAGAAAAAGAAAAATTAAATACCTTAGCATTCACCTGACTAGAGAAATGAAAGACCTTTACAACAAGAACTACAAAATGTAGCTCTAAGGAATAAAGGATGACACAAAAAAGTGGAAAAATATTTCCTGCTCATGGATGGAAGAATCAATATTGCCAAAATGTCCATTCTACCCAAGATAATCTACAGATTCGATGCAATACTCATAAAATTACCAGCATCATTTTTCTCAGACCTGGAAACAACAAAACAGAAATTCATAGGGAAACAAAAGAGAACATGAATAGCCAAGGTACTCCTCGGCAAAAGAAACAAAGTGGAAGGTAACACAATTCCAAACTTTAATTATTACAAAGCTGCAGTAAACAAAACAGTTTGTCATTGGTACAGAAATATGCACATAGACCAATGGAACAAGATAGAGGTTCCAGAAGCAAAATCATGCACTCTCAACTGACTCATCTTCAACAAACAACCAATAACAATAACAGGGAGGGAAAAAATTTAGTAAATGGTGCTAGGAAAACTGGCTAGCCATATGCAAAAGAATGAAACTGAACCCCTACCTATCACACCATATACAAAAATCAACTCAAAATGTACCAAAGATTTTTTTTTTTTTTTTTTTGAGTTGAAGTCTCTGTCACCCAGACTGGAGTGCAGTGGCTGCTCCCGGCCACTGCAGCCTCGACCTGCTGGGCTCCGGTGATCCTTCCACCTCAGCCTTCCAAGTAGCTGGAACTACAGGCACGCACTACCATGCCCAGCTAAGTTTTTATTTATTGTAGAGATGAGGTCTCACCAAGTTGCCCAGGTGGGTCTTGAAATCGCAGGTTTAGGCAATCCACGTACCTCGGCCTCCTAAAGCATGGGATTACAGGCTGAGCCACTGAGCCCGGCTAAAATGTATCAAGGATTTAAATGTAAATCCTCAAACTATAAGAACCCTAGAAGAAATCATAGGAAACATCCTTATGCACATCAGTGTAGGCAACAAATTATTTACCAAGTCTCCAAAAGCAAATGTCATTAAAGCTAAGATAGACAAGTGGGATCTCATCAAACTGAAAAGCTTTTGTACAACAAAGTAAATCATCAAGAGAGTAAAGAGACAACACACAGAATGGAAGGAAATATTTACAGATTATGCATCTGACAAAGGTTTAACATCTAGAATCTACAGGGAACTCAAAGTGAAAGGAAAAAACAAAACAAAACAACAAACAACCCCATTATAAAAAGTGGGCAAAGGACATGAACAAGCACTTCTCAGAAAACGATTTACAAGCAGCCTACAGACACATGAAAAACTGCTGAGCATCAGTAATCATCAGAGAACTGCAAATCAAAACTACAATGAGATTTCACCTAACTCTGGTAAGGGTGGCTATCTTTAATAAGTCAAAAAACAACAGGTGCTGGCACTGGTATAGAGAAAAGGTAATGCTTTTACACTGTTGGTGGGAGTGTAAGCTAGTTCAACATCTATGAAAAGTAATGTGGTGGTTTCCAAAATAACAAAAACATTGACCTTCCATATGATCCAGCAACTCCTCTCCTGAGAATAAAGCCAGAGGAACATAAATTACTCTATTAAAAAGACACCAGTACATGCATGTTTTTTGCAGCACTATTTACAATAGCAAAAACATGGAACCAGCCCTACTGTCCATCAAAAGTGAATTGGATAAAGAAAATGTGGTACACATACACAAAGGAGTATTACACAGTCATAATGAAGAACAAAATCATGGACTTTTTTGCAACTTGGATAGAGTTGGAGGCCATAATAGTAAGCGAACTGTCACAGAAACAACTAAATACTACATGTTCTTACTTATAAGTGGATCCTGAACACTAGTCACATTAGCACAAGAGAGGGATTGGTGGTCACTGGGCACTGTTAAGGGAGGGAGGAAGAGAGAAATATGTGGGGCATATGACAACACCAAGGGTACCTGGTCCACTACCAGGGGAAGTGAGGGCCAGTTAGAAGCCCAAACTTGTACCTGCATGCAGTCTACTTATATAGTTAATCCTGACTTGCAATCCACATTTTATAATAAAAGAAAAGAAAAGACACTGATAAATTTCTGGGCACATACAACCTAACAAGATTTAATCATGAAGAAGTAAAAATGCTTTAACAGATTATCCATAAGTAACATGAATACAGTTTTGTTCTGCAGCCTTAGATGATAATTGTTTGGTCAATACCAGATGAAACCTATGATCCGTTCAGTGCTCTTGGTTTCTGGTGCGCATTTAACTGGCCTTTCAGATTCTAGCCACATACCTTCTCCAATTTTCCCTCCAACCCTAGGAAAAACAGGTCTTGTACTATAAATTACATTAACAGGACAAGCTTAATTGGTCAAATTTGCACAACTTTTCCAAGGCTGGAGGCATACGAAAAGACACTTATTAAACAGTTCAAGGTCTCAGAGGTTAACTCTGAAATCTAGTCCAGCTTTTGAATGTTAAAGTTTGAGCAACACTAGCCTGCTAAGTTAACCCTTTCCCACCCACTTCTGAAAACACAAATATAATTGCATTTTCATCATTCTTTCTTCCTTATGATCCAGAAGAAATGATGCTGTTTGTGTTACCATCTAATTCTTCAACTGCGTCCTCTCTTGCTTTCACATCATCACAGACTTTATTATTCATGATAAACTTCTTTTTTGCTGGCTCTTCTCAATCTAACTTTTGAGAAATCATATCAATATGTATATGTCTCTTCAGCTACATTCATATCCATATTCATTGTTTGTAGTCAAAGCGCTTGAAATGTATTTTTACACTATAGTCATTAGTTTTTTAAAAATTTCTCATTTATCACATACTCATTTATTGCTCAGTTGATAATATTCTGTAGAATCACAAGTAACCCCCTTGTTTCCTAATCCAAAAATTAATTTGGGACTTTCTTCAGATAGGTAGATTTGAAAGTGTCAGACACCCTTTGCATCAAAAGTGTCTTTTCTTGTATTCTGTGATACTAATTAGAATAACATTTACTCATGCATTCAGAAATACAAATTAATAACTTGCTATGTGTCAGATACTATTCTAGGTTCTAAGTATATAATGTCCAATAAATAAGGTTTCTATTCTCAAGTAGCTCGTAACAACTACCACCATTTTTATACATCTAGGACTTACTCTGAGCAAGAAGCTGATTATTTATTTTAATTTCTGCTATGTCCTATGAGAAAGACACTATTATCCCATTTATAAAGAAAAATAACTCAGTTAAATATGTTAATTAACTTGACTAAAGCTTAACAATTAACTATTATGTCTTAGGATTTGAATAATGGTCTACCAAATATCAAAATTTATGTGGTCTTAGTTGTCTTAAAATTGCTCTATATTTTTTATTTTCAATTTTCCAGGCATAGAGAAAGACTTCCACGCAGCATGATTGTCACTAGTTTCTATGTTTTGCAGGTGCTATTTATGCTATTTGAAATATTGTTTTCTCAGCTACATATAAGCTTAGTTTAAACTTACTTATAAATTCTTTGGGTGCTTAACAATGATGACTGTGCTATGGTTTCTATGTTCTTCCAAAGAAATTCTTCTTTTTTTTTTTTGAGTTGGAGTCTCACTCTGTCACCCAGACTGGAGCGCAGTGGCCGCTCCTGGCCACAGCAGCCTCGACCTGCTGGGCTCCGGCGATCCTTCCGCCTCAGCCTTCCAAGTAACTGAAACTACAGGCGTGCGCTACCACGCCCAGCTAATTTTTGATTTCATTGTAGAGATGAGGTCTCACCAAGAGGTGGGTCTCGAACCCGTGGGCTCAGGCAATCCACTCATCTCAGCCTCCCAAAGTGCTGGGATTACAGGCTAAGCCACCGAGCCCGGCTAAGAAATTATTCTTGATGTAGATCTTACCATAGTGCAATTCATTTATGTCTATGTATTACTCTATATTGACCAATAAACTATAATTAATTTGTGATTACAATGGCTAGTACCTAGAACATTAACAATGTTTTCCAATGAATAAATGAGAATATAAACTTTTGTGTTTATGGTTTTGTCTTCAAATAATATTACGCTCTTATATTGTCAAAATAACTTTAGCAGTCTGTTTTTCTTTACCTATTCTGTGACCTTTTCCCAACCACATCCAAATAATGTTCCCATTCTCTTTCATGTATGATATAATGTGTTGTTTTCTCCCTTTCACAAAATGTTTTCCTCATCCTTGATTCATCTTTTAACATTCTCATCCTTCAGTAATTTGCTCAAATGTGAACTCCATTGTGAATTCATCAGTAACTCTCCAGTGTCTATGTGGCAAATAACACATATGTTGTGTCTTGTATTTTCTTTGGTTTCCTTTCCAAAATATGAGGTTAATATTATAATATTCAACCTTAAGTAACAAAAAGTCTTAGTTTAATTACTAAAATAATTTCTTAATCATAGCCAGAGTTTTTGGGATATGGTTAAATATAATATACATATTGAAACTACATTTAAAATGTATTTCAAAAATTGTTTAAAATTACGCTTAAAAATTTACCAAAGATCGTTTTAAAAATCAAGAAAAACCAAGGTGTTTTAAACTAACACAAGTAGCCCCTATCATATGTTCCATAAATTTGTGTGCCTCACTGAAGAGGTAATCACATTCATATCTTTGAGATGTTTATTTTGACATTTATGCTTATATTATCTGCTTTTGCAGCTGTTTCTTATTTTATCTATTACAGAAATTGATATTTTCTTTGATAGTTGAGAATTAAAAACCCTTACCCAAACTCATATTTTTTATTTTGTCACTGAAATAATATTTCCCCTCAAAATTTTTGAATACTTCCTAGGTTCTACTTTGCTAAACTACAAATAAATATATTGTAATAATTATTCTCCCTTATACTTTTAAAGCGTGTGGTCAAAATTTTAAATTATTTGTTATTTTAAATTATTTGTAGGCATATGAAGGTTATTTGAAATTATTTGTAGGCATATGAAGGACAATTTGCTATATTGCAGAAATTAATAATTAATTAATAAAGGTTAACAACTTTTTCTAAGATTGAGAGGCCCTTTCTATTTGTTTACAGAGAAACAATACAAGCATTCATGTCAGGACAAACGGCATAAATGAACCATATAGAGGTTAACTATCCCTTATCTAAAATTCTTGAGATCAGAAGTGTTTCACTATTCTGGTACTCAGTACATTTTGTATTTTGGAGTATTTTGAATTTTGGGCTTTTAGATTTGGAATGTCAATTTGTATGAATAAATGACATTTTCTGTTGTGGAAGATTGGGTCCCTTCCAATATATGTGCATATGTATTGTAATTTTATAAAATATTTTAAATGTTTTCACAAAGACATCAAAAGGAACTCGGGATCGGAGTTAACTTGCTTGAAACATATTCTTCTTTTGTTTCATTATATAGAAAGTTGGCGATATTTAATAGCCACTGGGTCACATCTCTACATTCATCTGGTTCATTTAAAATATTTATTATTGAATATTTGACTAAAAAATAAACTTTTAGTTCATTTTTGCTTGTTTTTAAAAGAGTGATTTAGGAAATTTTTAAGGGATTGCCACAGGGAAAATTGTGAGCATAAATTTATGGAGGAAATATAGGATAGTGGTCTTTGGAATTAGATATTATTTTCAAATCTCACCCCTTTATTGTATTATCTGTAGTATAAACAATTCATTCTATTCAATCTCTGTGTGTATCATTTTCTTTTTATATAAAATTGAAGTAATAAAAATTAGGTCATTATAATATTCAATACTTGAAGCATAAAGTACAAGTATCTTGTAAAAATATTCTCAGATAAGTTAGATATTGTTATTATTAGTAGTATTATTAACGTTTTATTGCCATTATTGCTCATTATACAGTTTGCACTTATGCTTTAATGAATAGTCACTGATTGTATTTTTATTTGGTTGATTTGACATATTTAATAAGAAGGATCACAAAAAAAAAAACTAGAATCATTTTTTGGAGGGTAAGTTCTTGTATTACAAGCTTCCTTGCTAAGTTAGTGTTCTAGGAACTTGTTGACATCAGTGTACCAGCTAGCATTGTTGTGAGAGGTTGCATTCAGCTTCAAGAATATTTTTTGGAGATGTTTCCAATGTGTTTGTCCATCTCATGATGGGTGATTAAGGAGCACATCCATCCACACTGTGCCGAGTGATTACCAGTTTTTGACCAAAAATGGTATGACCCCTGTGCCCACCCTTCCTATTCACCTGATCTCAGCCTGAGAGACTTTTTTTATTTACTTGGATTTAAAAAGTCTTCAAAGGAAACATTTTGTTGAAGAGTGTTGAAGAGGTGAAACAAAAAAGAGGAGAAGCACTAAAGTCATCAAAATTGACGAGTTCATGGCCAGACTTGGTGGCTCAGCCTACACTCCCAGCAATTTGGGAGACCGAATTGAGGGGATCGTCTGAGCCTGCAGGTTCGGGACCAGCTTGGGAAACTTGGCAAGATCTCATGTCTACAATAAAAAAAAAAAAAAAAAAAAAATTAGCTGGGCATGGTAGCGGCGCCTGTAGTTCCAACTACTTGAAGGCTGAGGCGGGAGGATCCCTTGAGCGGAGCAGGTGATGTTGGGGTGGCCGTGAGTGTGCTAGGGGCACTCCAACCTGGGCGAGAGTAAAACTGTAACTCAAAAAAAAAAAAAAAATTGACAAGTTCAAAAACTGTTTTGAGCAGTAGAAAAAGTGTCTCAGTAGGTATATTATATTGCATCGAATATATAGAAGGAAGGCCATACACTGATTTATTTATATGTCTTAAAAATAATTTTGCTATTCCAAGTGAGAGTGAGGCTGCAAAATGCATCTCTCCACATGTATATAACCGAAGCTATTTGTGTAGTTCTTTTTGCTTATTCTTAAATATTCTAATTGTAAAAATCAATGATAAAAATGTTAAAAGTAGGATGTTAAAATATTATATAACCATGCAAGTCAAGTATAGCTTATTTTTCTTAGCATATTATAAAACCTTCTAAAGGAAGTTCTCATACTTTTTCAGAGTTTTACCCCTAGTAGCTCCATAAGGTTCTATCAAGCAATAAAATGTACTATCAAGCAACAAAAACACATGGGGAGCTTGCAATGAACATTTAATTCTATGACCAGGAAGCCAGACCAAAAAAGCTACATACTGTATAATCTTTTATGAATCCTGTATGAACGTTATAACATTCTGAAAAAGGCAAAATATACAGAAAGTAAAAAGATCAATGATTGCTTTAGTTTAGTGTGTTTGGGGGGGGCGGCAGGTGAGAGAGATACAGAGGTGAAGCACAAGAGATTTTTATGGCACTGAAACTTGTGCTTGATGCCATAATAGTAATAGTTGACATTTGCATTTGTCAAAAAAATATAGAACTATACAAGACAGTGAACCTTAATGTAAAGTATAAAAACTTTAATAATGTGTCAATATTAGTTCATCAATTGTATTAAGGGCACCACATCCATGCAAAATATTATTTTATTATTTTATTTTTATTTTTACTTTTTGAGTTGGAGTCTCACTCTGTTGCCCAGGCTGAAGTGCAGTGGCACACTCACAGCCATCTCAGCCTCGACGTGCTGGCAAGCCTTCCGCCTCAGCCTGCCAAGTAGCTGGAACTGTAGGCACATGCCTCCCTGCCTGGATAATTATTTATTTATTTATTGTAGAGATGAGGTCTCACCAAGTTGCCTGCAAAATAAGATTTTAATGAATATCTCTTCATAAAATACTCAGAAATGAGAAACAGTTAAATACTTAACAAACAATTATAGTAGCTCTAAATTGAAAGTACCAATTTATACATATTTAAAAAACATTTATATATTTGAGAAAATTATTTGCCAAATATAGAATATTAGCCAGGCAATCACATAATGTACAAGGAAGTTTCTAACCGTCTGATGCTATATCTATGATGAAATGTTAAGCTAAAAACAATGTTACTAAAATGCTAATCATATGCTATCTTATGACATAATTTTGTAAAATTTTAGATAAGTAGTCAACAAGTATAGAAACCATGCATTTTGGATTGGTGTTTTCTATTTATTGCTCTAAATCTCATTATACCGAAATTTCATTTTTTCTCAAATAATTCTATGTATGTAAAATATACCAATTTAATATTCAGTCAAAACAAAATAAATTAACACATGAAAACATTGCTTTTTAATTTTTAATGTTTATGGATCTATGATAGTTGCACATATTTATGTAGTACATGTGTTATTTTGATATAAGCATTCACTGTGCAGTGACAAAAATCACAGTAATTGAAATATTCATCATTTTAAACATCTATTATAGCTTCAAGGTCTCAAATCCAGGATTGAATTATCTTTCATCCTAAAGTCCACGCTCTTAAAAATGTTAATTAAAATTAAAATAAGACAATATTTGTCTCTGGGTTATGCTATTATAATAAAGTATATAAAATGTTTTAATACAGAATCTTTGAAATTTTTTCAATGAAGAGACAATGAGCATAAAAAAGGGGCATAAAAATATAGAACTGATTTTTTTCATCTTTTCTATATCATTACTTAAAGGAACCTTCAAATTGCATAAAAATATATTGTAAATTTTTAAAGAATTTTGTAATTTCTACTTATTAATAAAAATGCTGTCTTTTTCAGGTTGTGAAAAAAACACGCTCAGCTGACCAAACTGTCAACAAAATGGAATGGAATGCAAGCTGCCTAATGTGTTATCACCAAGAGTCAACAATTTCAAGTATTTTAAATCTTTACTTTTTTATTGTCATCTTTAAGTCATTACTTTTCATTTATCAACCCTTTTTTAATAAGAAAAGTGCAAACCTTCTGCCGTCAGAAGTTTATATCTACCACAAAGTTTCCATATACGGGTGGAGAATAACAAATGTTAAGAAGAAGGTATAAAAATTGGAAATCTCATACATTGTTGGTGGGAATTTCAAATGGTATAGTCACTGTAGAAAAGTAGAATTTGTACCATCTTTTGACATCCTTGCTAATATTTATTATGATAATTATTATTTTTAATTTTTGATAATAGCCATTTTGACTAATGTAATATGATATTTCATTTTTGCTTTAATTTGCATTTATCTGATGATTAGTGATGTTGAGCATTTTTTCATGTTTGTTGCTCATTTGTGTATCTTCTTTTGAGGATGTCTATTCATGTCTTTTGCCCAATTTTAACGGAGTTACTCTGTAGTTAGAAGTTCTTCAAAGTCAAATATAGAGTTATATCATTCCCTGATTTACTCCTGGAAATATATCCAAGAGAATTGAATATATACGTCCTAACAAAACATGTTCATTACAGTATTATCTATAATAACCTAAAAGTTAAAATAACCAAATTATTTATCATCTGATTAACCAATAAATAGAATATGGTGTATGCATACAATGAAATAGTATTCAGACATAAAAAGGAGTAAAACACTGATACATGCTAAATATAATTGACTGCGAAAACAGCCAGATATAGAAGGCCACGTATGGTGTGCTTCCATTTATACGAGATCTTCAAAACTGGTAAATTTAAGTAGATGGAAAGTAGATTAGTAGTTTCCAGGGAATGAGGAAAAGGGAAAATGAAAAATGGCTGAATTCTATTATTAGTTAGAGGTGATATTTGTACAATCTGTGACTATACTAAAATAATAATACATTGTACATGTTAAGATAGTGAATGTGATGATATGTCAATTTTATACAAATTAACTTTTTAAAATTTCCACATAAGACTAGTTTTGAGGGTGTAGCTTACTGCAAACGTAATAAAAGTGTTAAATTGAAACTGTTTTTCTTGCCTTCTTTACTAACACAAACCTAATTGTCAATCACAGTTTAGTGTAATTAACAGATACCATTACAGATATTTTCCAAAATGCAAATACAAAAATTGTTCTAAAATCCCTGGAATAATTATAGAATCAAACAAACTTTGAAATTTAGGGAAACTGCAGCTCTATTCAGAATAGCAAAAACATGAAACCAACCATGTTGCCCAATGAAGCTGAACTGGATAAAAAAATGTACATATACACAATGGAATATTATACAGCCAGGAAGAAGGACAAACATATGGACTTCACAGCAACTTGGATGAATTTAGAGTCAATCATACTCAGTGATCTATCACAGAAACAAACAACAGAGTACAATATGTTCTTACTCATAAGCAGAACTTGAACAATTATAATACTGTAAGAAAGAAATTGGCAGTAGTGGGAAACTGTCAGGGGAGGGGAGATGGGATTGGCAGTTGAAGGAAACTGCTAGGGGAGGGAAGGGCATAACCTTATCAACAAGGGTACCTGCATAATCAATGTTTGTACATTTAACCCTGAATTGTACCCCACATCTTTATAATTAAAAAAAAGAAAGAAAGAAATTTAGGGAAACTGCTAATTCTGTAATTACCATTGGATTTCTTACGATATAGAAATAATATTAATACTATCCCTGCCCACCAAGAAACACTGAAACACATTATTACAACCCCTGTAACCAGTGATAATAGCCAAAATACAATAAGATTTCCTTTGCTTTGTTTCTTCTTTATAAATCTCAAAAGTTTGCTTACTTTTAAAAAAATTCTAAACTATTAATTGCAATGTAATCTTGGAAACAATTTTAATTTCTTAAATCCTCCAACTTTAAAACAAAATGGTATAAGTTTAACAGGTACAAGTGCAGTTTTGTTACATGGGTATATTAAGCAGTGAAGACTGGGATTTTAATGTAAACATCAATTGAATAATGTATCTTGTAACTACTAAGTAATGTCTTATGTCTGACACTCCTCCCACCCTCCCATCTTTCTGAGTCTCCACTATTTATTATTCCATACTCTATGTCCATGTGTATACATTACTTAAATTCCACTTATAAGTAAGATCATGTGGTATTTTACTGTTTCAGAGTTGTTTCTTTTAAGATGACATCCAGTTCTATCCATATTGCTGCAAAAGATATACTTTTATTAATTTTTATGGCTGAATAATAATTAATTGTATATATACTCCTCATTTTCATTATCCATTTGTTGTTGGACACAGGTTGATTTCTTGTCTTTGCTATTGTGAATAGTGCTGTGATGAACATACGAGTGCAGTATAACAATTTCCTTTCTTTGTGGTCAATGCTCAGTAGTAGGATTGCTGGATTAAATGGTAGTTTTATTTTAAGTTCTTTGAAAACTCTCCAAACTGCTTTCCATAGAGGTTGTACCATCTTTTGACATCCTTGCCAATATTTATTATTAGAATTATTTTTAATTTTTGATAATAGTCATTTTGACTAATGCAATATGATATCTCATTTTGGCTTTAATTTTCATTTATCTGATGATTAGTGATGTTGAGCTTATTTTCATTTTGTTCCTCATTTGTGTATCTTCTTTTGAGGATGTCTATTCATGTCTTTTGTCCCATTTTAATGGAGTTACTCTGCAGTTGTTGAGTTGCTTGAGTTCCTCATAAAATCTGGGTATCAGTTTCCTATTGGATGCATAGTTTGCAAATACTTTCTTTTATTCTGCAGGTTGTCTGTTCACTTTATGGATTATTTATTTTGCTCCAAATTAATTCTATACTAAAAATTTAGAGACAGCATTGAATTATCTAATTTTAGCTGAAGAATGTATTTTGAACTTTTGAAATTGAAAGATTAAAATAATTATTGACTGATTTGGGAAGATGGAGGCCAAGTCAGTCAAACTATGTGAGTCCTGGTATGAGTGAGTGAGTGCATGGAAAATTTTTACGTGTATGCTGGTGAGTGAGTAAGCATGTGAGTGACTGAATGAGTGAGGGCTAGGGAGCTGCTTGGCTTGGACCCAGAGATTCCTGGGACATAAAAGTCAACCACCTTTTCAAAAAAAAAAAAATCAACAAAATCCTTCCTGGGAAGAAAATGCTATGAGACACAGACTAGATGGGGGCTCGTGAGCAAGTTGCCAGGGGCTTCCAGGTACAGCAGCTGGTGCTGCGGCTTCTCTGCTTGGTCCCTGGTGCTTCCCAGGTTGCAGAAGCTGAGAGCCATTTTTTTTAGACTGTCAAAAGTTTTCCTGCGAAGAAGAGGCAGGGAGAGACTGCCAGTTCCAGGCTTTGCCTTACCACTTCAGTGCCTGGTCAGACACCAGCAGCAGGGATTGTAGAGGGAACCCAGAGGCAGAGTTCCACCAGAGAGGATGAGAGGGGCACCCTGGCACCATCTTGAAGGTGGGGCAGGAAAGTGCTCTGACTTACCATGGAGCAACAGTCCCGATCACTGTGACTGGTGGATCAACTACTCAGGGGTTGATCATGACCCAGAGGGAATATCCTGAAAGCACAAACTTTAGAAGAATCTGACAAGTGCTGAGTCCCAGGCGCCCTACTCCCTACACTGATCCAGTCTTGGGACAAAGAGTGTGCCCAGAAAACGACAAGGAAGAACTCCAAAGAAGTCAGTGGTGAGTCTGAGCCTGACCCACCACCCCCGCCTCCACAGCAATCCTTTGAACATCAAACCCACACAGCTAGGATACGATTGAGAGGGACAAAACCAGGCGGAGCCTGGACATCAGTCTCAATAGAATTCCATTCCAGAATAGGCCTGGTGAGTACATACCTGGAGAAGAGATAATTCCGCATCTCCCCACTGCAGGGGATCACACTGACCATATGAGAATGGGGGGGCGGGATTGCAGTCCACCCATCCCCACTGCCTGTCCTCCTTCCCCACTCGGGACACTGAGGAGAGAGTGAAAGAGGTGGCAGCTCTGCAGGAGATAGCAGAGGAGACAAGAGGAGCAATTAAAGAATCTGCCACAAGAGGGCAAGGTTTTTTTGTTTTTGTTTTTGTTTTATTATTATTATTATTATTTAAAAAATTTTGCCTGCTTGTTGGTTAGTTCATCTATTTTTAAAATATTTTTCCTTTGCACCTGAATGTGTATGTGAGGGCTTGATCTGCATCTCCCCCTTTTTTCTTTTTCTTTCTTTCTTTTTTTTTTCTGTTTATGTGTATTTGTGAATGATTGAGTGTTCATCTTTCAGTTTTTTTTGTTGTTGGTTTGTTTTTGCTCATTGTTTCTTTTTCTTTTTTTTTAGTTTAAAGTGTGTGTGAATAAATGGAATGTATGTGTGGGGATTCAATCTGAATCTGCCCCCCAAGACTTTCTCTTTTTCTTTTACATTCTTTTTGTGCTAGGCGTGTATGTGTGTGTGTGTGTGTGTGTGTGTGTGTGTGTGTGTGTGCGCGTGCTTAGTTTTCCTGTTTTCTTGTTATTGTTTGTTTTATTTCACTTTGCTGTTATTCCAGTTAGTTTTGGAGTGTGTGTGTATGTGTGTGTGTGTGTGTGTTCAATTGTTTTTGCTTTGATTTCTGCTTTCATTGTTTTGTGTTTTTTTTTTCTTTTTTTATTCTTATCCATCCTATTTCATTCTATTTTTCTCTGTTCTCCTCATTGCTGTCACTGTATCTCTGCATCTTGGACTCAGAGGGTACACACATGTACCCATTGCATCATCACGTAGAGTAGTGGTGGGGAATGGGGCTCAGGGAACATATACCACAATCAATGAACATGGTGATTTGAAAGCAGTTTCTTAATCACAACTCCTCGTCCCCTACTTTATTTGACTTTCAAAACTACAAGAGACAGCAAAGCTTCCCATTCACAATCATGTTTCAAAATAGAACAAATCCAGAAACTGGATCAGGGAAGAATAGAGGACTGAGCAAACATAAGAAGGAAAAGTCTCTCCCACTGACATTGAATAACAGAACTAAAGAGAAAGCAAGAGATTAGTCACAAATGAAGAAAAGCTAATGGAAGACTAAAAGTAATTTCAAGTGTAACAAAGAGAAAATGTCTGAAAAATCAGAACTTGGAGCCCAGAAAATGGAAGACTGACCCCAGAATATGACAGGGATTAGGGAATGGTTGGAAAGAGTGAATAAGACTCAAGAAAGACAAGATGCAACACCGAAAGAACTTGTAACAGAGATTCTGGCAATAAAAAATTTCATCCAGGAAATAAATAACAAGATGACAAGCATGGAAAGCAGAATTAATCTAGCCAAAGAAAGAATCTCAGAACCTGAAGACCAAAACATGGAATTAACCTGGTCTGTAAAAATCCAAGAAGATACAAGCAAATGGAAAAATATTCCATTCTCATGGATAAGAAGAATCAACATTTTTAAGCTGTCCATTCTACCAAAGACAATCTATAGATTCAATGTAATACCCATTAAATTACCAACATCATTCTTTTCACACCTGAAAATGACAATACAGAAATTCATATGGAAACATAAATGTCCATTAATAGCCAAAACTATCCTTAGCAAAAGAAACGAAGCAGGAGGTATCACACTTCCAGACTTCAAACTTTACTATAAGGCTACAGTAATCAAAACAGCTTGATATTTGGTGCAAGAACAGATTTATAGACCAATAGAACAGGATAGAGTTTCCGGAAGCAAAGCATCAATTTCTCAACCAACTCAACTTTGACAAAGCGTCCAAAAACAACCTCTTGGGATAGGAGAACTTATTCTGTAAATGGTGCTAGGAAAACTGGCTGATTACATGCAGAAGATTGAAAAAGGACCCCTACCTATCACCATACACAAAAATTAACTCTAAGTGGATCAAAGATCTAAATGTAAAACCTCAGACTATAAGAATCTTAGAAAATGCAGGAGATACCCTTATGGAAATTGGAACTGGTAACCAATTCCTGATTAGAACCCTAAGTACCCATACCATGCGATATGAGATAGATAAGTTAGACCACATCCAACTGGTGAGCTTCTGCAAAGCAAAAGAACTCATCAAAAGAGCAGGGAGAGAGCTCGCAAAATGGGAAAAAAATATTTTCCAACTGTATGTCTGACAAAGGCCTGACATCTAGGATCTAGAAGGAAGTCAAATAGGCTGAAAACAAACAAACAAACAAACAGTTCCATTAAAAAGTGGGAAAAGACATGAATAGACATTTCTCAAAAGAAGATATACTGGCAGCCAACAGACACATGAAAAAGTGCTCAACCTCACTCATCATCAGAGAAATGTAAATCAAAACCTCATTGAGATACCACCTAACCCCAGTAAGAATGGCCATCATGAATAAAACAAACAGCAACAGATGCTGGCAAGGTGCAGAGAAAAAGGAATGCTTCTATACTGCTGGTGGGACTGCAAACTAGTGCAACCTCTTTGGAAGACAGTGTGGTGATTTCTGAAAGAACTAGAAATTGACCTTCCCTATGACCCAGCAATTCCTCTATTGGTAATATACCTGCAGGAAATCAAATAATGCTAAAAAATATATATATTAATACTTGTACACATATGTGTGTTGCAGTTCTATTCATAATAGCAAAAACATGGAACCAACCATGCTGCCCATTGAAGTTGGACTGTATAAAAAAATGTGGTACATATACACAATGGAATATTATATGGACATAAAGAAAGACAAACATATGGACTTTGCAGCAACTTGGATGGATTTAGAGTCTATCATACTCAGTGATCTATCACAGAAACAATGGACAGAGTACCATATGTTCTCACTCATAAGCATAACTTAAACAATTATCACAATTCTATAAGAAAGGGATTGGCAGTAATAGAAAACTGCCAGGGGATGGAGGGGTACACCTCATCAACAAGGGCACCTGAATAATTAACATTTGTATACCTAACCCTGAATTTTACCCCACATCTTTAAAATTAAAAAATATATATATTATTTTGACATTAGGCATTCTTTCCACTATAACACTGAACAACAATTGTAGTCAAAAACTGAGACTTAATATTAATTAGCAAAATTGTAGAAAAAATTTTTTTCTTATTGATTCTAAAATTTCACCTGTAAAAGTTATATGATCTATCAAGTCATCTTAATTTGAACTGTTGTGATTTTTATGAAGTTTATTTTAAGAATATTTAAGTGTATATTTCTGCTTCAGTTTATTTTCTGCACTAAGTCCTGTAGAGTTAGTTAATTTTTTAACTCTTCAAAAATATTTAGGGAAAAAAGTCAACATATTATTATACATAGTCCACATTTTGCTTCATTTGATCCAGAACTATTTACCATACATCAAATTCCTTTATCTATCTATTTATCCACAAACTTTGTGTAGTCTGGGCCTGGATTTTTTTTTTTCCCCCTAACCACAGGTTAAATATTCTCACTTATGAAAGTTTCTTCTGCCTGACATTCATTCGTTGATTTTAGAAATGTTGGTCTATTAACTTTTTAAACTAACTAAAATATGTGCTTAATTATGAGTCTTTCTCTAAGGCATTCACAGAGTCAGTGCCCCCGTTTTCTAAATCCATGGGATTTTTTATTAAAACATTTCTGAAATGTATTCAAGGTAAGGACAACATTGTACTTACATTTTTATTTCCAGCTATAAATAGTTAACCTGAAAACACAAAAGATAATCAATAAATAAATTTAATATAAGTATACAAACATAAGAATTAATAAATGTTTATAATATTTAACTTTCCTTCCATGAATCTATAAATACATTTATTACTTAACATTGAAATAAAACTGTGTCGTGCTTTGCATTTGTACATTTGTAAAGTTCAAGTTTCAATTTTTTAAGTTAAATTAACAGCAGATTATCATTTCCACTTTATTTGAATTAGAATCCAACTTAGTAACAAAATAACAATAATACAATCATGAAGTTGCAAGTGTAACTAAACACATTGGTAGATAGAGCAATATAATAAACTATTGTGAGAGAAAATTAGCATTCTAATTATATTACCTAAAATAAATAAGTGATGACTGTGAAACAGAAAGTAGTTGACACTGAAGATTATTTTTCCTCATCTGATTTCTTTGACCTGCCACTAGAAATAAAAGATAAATAATTATTATGTAAAGAAACTTGTCTCTATTAAATCTTAAATGCACACACAAACACATATGCACAGAAACTCACTTGGTAGCACTAACTATTTATTTTTAAATTCAGAAATGAGTCTTTATGCCATGCATGCCCTTGGTGACTTTATATCATTTTAGATGAGGCCATAAAGAAAGAAAGTGCCTACAGCAGAAACATATAAATTAATACCAGTAGAGCCTACAGAAGCACTGACTTCAAGCATATTAAATTAGTAGACTTAAACTTCTGTTAAATTTCTGGTTACTATCAGTTATCAAAATTTGTAATGAAAAAACCCGTATACATTTAAAAGCTTTAAATATTAAAAATACAATAATCTACACAGTAAAATTAGTAAAAATTATTGCAACTAACCACATATTACAGGTGATCAGTCATACTGAAATGAGCTAAATCAGTTAATAAAATCAAATTGCTAGCAAAATAATAATATTAACCAGCTTACTCCATTTTGTTTAAAACCTTCATCTTAGTTACCTGCCCGATCTAAGAATCAATGCCTACGTGTGATTACAGTAATGTTCCCATGACCACAGACTCCCAGCTTTGTCCCCTTTGGACAGGTCATGCTGTTTCCTGCTGATTGTTACAAAACTCCTTAGTCATAAGTTCCATGTAATTGTATCCTTTTTAACTGAAATCAAATGTTATGCTTTGCAAAACCCCATTGTTACATTTTCATATTTTGTTCTTATATTCTATTAGTAACCTAACCAAGGTAACTCCATTGTGTAATGATTCTTCTTCCTTGTCTCTATGTAACTGCCTTAAACTATATCTTAAGGGCAGAACTTCAGGGACTTTCTGGACACTGGCTATACGTAGGATGTAAAATTAATCAAAGTTCCCTATGAATCAAAAGTTCCCATTTTTGTTGCCAAGTTGTTAGTTAATAGTTTCTATGGTCACTAAGCTGTTATGTAACCAATACTGCAAATTTTACTTATAAAAGCTTGTCACAAACTGCACCAATTTGTCAAGTTATTTTTCCTGGTGTTTGCCTGCTCTTGACCTGCATGCTAATAAAACTCTAATTAATTAAACTTAGCTTGCTGGTGTGACTTCTTCTCACTTACTCAGTCATAATACTAGTAAGATGAGTACTCAAAACTAAAACTCCAATTAAGCAATTTGAATCATGCTCCTTAAAAAAACATAACTTTTGACTTATTAAATATACTTTGAATTTTTTCCAAGAGTTTTAAAAAATAAAAAAGCCATATGCATGAAAGAAATGTAATAAATTTAAAATAGCAAAAATCAGAAATTTAAAAATATCTATTAATTGGGTAATATGTAAGAAAATTCTGCTCTCTAGAGTATTACACAATTTCTAAAATACAATATTTTAATCCTTTCCCCATTTGTCTTAAGAATACTTGCCAGCAATTCTTACAGCTCTAGTGTTTACCTCAAGATAACTAGCAGATTACATTCTTAAGTCTACCCCCAAAGTTGCCACAAAATATCTCATTTTTATTATTATTTTCACATCACTCTAGTATATCAATAGTCTGTGGAAACAAATGACATCATTGTGTTCCACATTCTATTTTTAGTAGTGGTATTTCCTTTCACAAACTATAGTAATTCTAGTTTTTGTTTTTATTTTTTTTATCAAGTCCTAGAAAACATAGCACTCCTACATGTGATATTAACACAAAAAAAATTAAATACTGATCATCATATACATTCTGTTGCATTAGAAGTAGATACAAGTTCTGTTAATAAATAACTCCAAGAACAGTTTTATATTTTATTTTTACATTGAAAACCAGTCAGATTTGCTTCAGCTTCAAAGAGTATGTTTATATAAAATTAAATCAATGCAGCTGTGAGCTGCACTTTTTTTTCCTAAATGCAAAATGGATTAAATAGGTAAAATCATGACTTTCCCGAATAGAATTAATGAAAGCAATAGTGAAGTGTTAAAAAAAAATGTATTCAAATACACATATAAAGAACAGACACATAAATAGTAAACTACAAATGCTTGAATGAATTTAATTGAAACAAAATTGTCTGCTCCCATGTAGTTGGGGTAGAAATGAATTAATTGTACTTCTACCACCCTGCAAAAATGTATTTCTATTGTTGTGCAGGTTTCCTAATGAGATGCAATTTCCAGGCTGCATCACAAGATGAGAAAACCTGGCAGAATCCAATGGACTCCTTATGTTAAGATTAAAAAGTTGGGAATGCAGTTAAAAACTGCAAGGCAGAATATCTAAGAAAAACGAGTTTTACTTAGAAAGGACTCCAGAGACTTGCAAGGGCCTCTTCTGAGTATTCAGCTTAGTATCAAGTAGTAGATGCAAAAAAAAAAAAAAAAAACCAAAACAAACAAACAAAAAAAAACTAAATGAGGCTGGGAAAATAATTGGCCAATAGAAACTGAGAAAACAATACCTGGAGCTCAAACAATACTGAAAAATTTTATTTATTCATCAGCAAGAGTAAAAAACATCATTTTTCACAGAGCATTGGCGAGAACAATTGAAAGGGTTTTTTCCTCAGTAGTGAGAATAAAAGCAAACCAAAGACTACTGGTGCCATCTAAGAAATCTTAAACTCACAAACCAGAAAAGATTTTCAAGTAACTTAACTGAATTTCAAAATAAAGGCAAAGAAAGAAAAGGAAAAGCACACACACACACACATACACACACACACACACACACACACACACACACACACACACACATCTAGCTTCCAACAAGATAAAATTCATAATAAGCATCCAATAAAAATGATTAGAATGCAAAGATGTAGAAAAATAAGACTCATATGAGGAAAAAATATATTGTAAACACAAACCTCCAAAGGACATGAATTACAGAACTATTAGAAAAGAAAAGCAAAACTGTTAAAAATAAATACATTCTATATGCTCATAAAGGTTGAGAAAAAGATGCATATTAAGTAAAGATAAAGAAAGAAAAAAAGGACCTAAATCAAAATTCTAGAAATTCAAACAACAATGTCCAAAAAGAAAAATGAACTGTATATTTTTTTTAGCAGATTAGACATTGCAGATTAATAGGAGTTTACATATTGCAGTAAAAAGTCAAGTTAATTCAAATACATGACAATAGAAACTATCAAAATAAAACACAGCAAAAGGAAAAAATAATTCTCCCAAGAGAAAAAGAGAACTATCATGAGCCATGAGATAATTTCAAACCAAAAACAGTGTTATTGAAATTCTCAAAGGAGAGAGAAGATAAAAATAACATTTGAATAAATGATAGAAAACTTTTTCAATTTGATTTAAACCATAAAATTGTAATTTGCAAAGGTCAAAATACTCTGATCATAATAATAAGAAATATCTAAATTTTTATTTAAAATGTATTTTAAATCTTGATGAGAATACTACCTCAGACATAAAAAGGCTAAACTTTTAGCAGTAGCAGCTCCTCAGATCTAGAAATGTTAAAGAAAATCTTTTAGATAGAGCAAGGAGACAGTCCACAGAATGGGAAAAAAAATATTGGCCAACTGTATTTCTGACAAAGGCCTAACATCTAGGATCTACAAGGAACTCAAATGCACTGAAGGAAAAAGAACAAACAGACCCATTAAAAAGTGGGCAAAAGACATGAATAGACACTTCTCAAAAGAAGATATACGGGCAGCCAACAGATACATGAAAAAGTGCTCAATCTCACTCGTCATCAGAGAAATGCAAATCAAACCACATTGAGATACCACCTAACCCAAGTAAGAATGGCCATCATTTAAAAAACAAACAGCAACAGATGCTGGTGAGAAAAAGGAATATTTCTACACTGCTGGTGAGAATGCAAACTAGTGCAACCTCTTTGGAAGACAGTGTGGCGATTTCTGAAAGAACTAGAAATTGACCTTCCATATGACCCAACGATTCCCCTATTGGGAAGATACCGGAGGAACTCAAATCATTCTACAAAAAAGATACCTGCACATGTATGTTTGTTGCAGCTCTATTCACAATAGCAAAAACATGGAACCAACCATGCTGTCCATCGAAGCTGGACTGGATTAAAAAAAAATCTGGTACATATACATAATGGAATATTTTGAGGTCATAAACAAAGGAAACAAATGGATTTTGCTGCAACTTGGATGGATTTAGAGTCAATCATACTCAGTGACCTATCACAGAAACAATGAACAGTGTACCATATGTTCTCACTCATAAGTGGACCTTGAACAATTATCATAATTCTATAAGAAAGGGATTGCCAGTAGTGGGAAACTGCCAGGAGAGAGGGGATGGAATTTGCAGTTAAGGGAAACTGCTAGGGGAGGGAAGGGCAGACATCATTAACAAGAGTACCTGCATAATCAACGTTTGTATACCTAACCCTACATCTTTAAAATAAAATAAATGTTAAAAAAGAGGGGAAAAAAAAAGGAAAGTCTTTCAGGCAGAAGAATAAAGACTCTATAGATATTTGGATCTACTCAAATGAATGAAGAACAATAAAAATGATTTTTAAAACTGCCTAAATATTTTTTAAAATTCTATTTTTAATCTTAAAAATATCTTTTAAAGGTGGCTAGCTACTTAAAGCAAAAATCAACAATATACTGTGGAGTTTACATTATGTGTAGAAATAAACTGAATGAAAAGAATAGCTAAAGGACAAAAAGAAAGAAATTTAGGAGTAGAAATATATTACTTTAAGTTTTCTTTATGTTACATAAAGGATATAAGATGACTTAAAATATACTTATATAAGTCAAAGGTGTCACTGTAAACCCATTAAAACTCAAAACAGAAAAAGAAAAGAGTAGCTAATAGACTACCAAGGAGATGAAGCAGAATTTTAAAAAATGCACTGTTTATTTTTAAACGACAAACAAAAGAGAAGACAGAAACAAGAACATGGGACAGATAAAAGACAAATACCAACTTTGTGAATTTAAAATCAGCTATACCAGTAATCACATCTAAGGTCAGAGAAACATCACATACCCCTCCCCCAAATAATCAGATTCAGTAAAAGCACAAACTCTCAGGAAATGATGCCTAGAAAAAAAATTTTACATACGAAGAGAACATTTGAAAATACATACCATCCTAATATTACTTAAGTGAAAACTAGAATATCTATATTATCAAGAGTCAAAGTATATTTTAGAGAAAGAATATTACCAATGTCATTTCATATTCAAAATAAGAGTCAATTCATCAAAAGAACATACAACTGATAAGCATTTATGCCTCAGGGACCTTCAAAATACATGTAGTAAAATGATAGATCTCAAGAAGAAATAGACACATCCATATTTATATTAAGAGATTTTTAACACCCATCTCTCAAAAATTGATAAAAATGCATACAGAATAAGTATGAGGGTTATAAAAGCAAATAGAAATTAAAAATAAGATGCTTAATTCTCCCTGTTGAAATTAAAGGAAGATGATACTCCTTGTTTCTTCCCTTTCCTTAGAGTATTTAAGTTAGCAAACTTGTTAGTTTAATTTCTTTTGCTGACTCTTTGAAAAATATGTAAATCTTTCTAAAAGCTAAATAAGCCTCTTGCCAGAGGCCCCGACTTTCACTGCTAGACCACACTAACTACCCTGGGCAAATATTCTCAACAGGTCTCTCCCTGCTGAGAACATTCTCACAACCCAGGAATGTCTCTCTTAAGAAGCTGAGAACAATCTTCTGAAATGTGATTATCAGGAAGACAGGGCTCTCATTTCCCAGTTTCTGTGCGAGTTTAGGAGCCTTGGGCACATACCTCACTTAAAGTTGTAAAACTGTCTCTTGAAAGATATGAGTTTACTTTCTTTTTTTTTGATAAAGCTAATTATAAATTTTCTATAAATTTAAAACTGTTTTAAGAATAATAGTTTTTTTTAAAAAGCTAAACATATACCTCCCATATAATACAACAATTCTACTCCCAAGTGATTCAACTAAGATAAAAGAAATCATATACTATTCAAAAATTATACACACATTTTAAATAGCTTTATTTGAAATAGCCGACATCTGAAAATTACCCAAATGTTCATCAATGGGTGAATGGACAAGGTATAGTCTGTCCTGACAGTTCAGCTACTTAAAGGAATAAACTATTGGTACATGGAACAATATAAATAAAACTAAAAACAATCATTCTAAGTAAAATAATTCAGACAAAATATATTACTGTATGGTGTTATTTGGGGGAATTTCTGGAAAATGTAAACAAATCTCTAGTGACAAAGCAGATCAGTAGATTCCAGAGAATTGTGGATAAGAGTAGAAAGGAAGAGGAAGAGACTACAAAAGGGCAAATAAAAATTTTGTAGCTGATGAATATGTTGTTTGTGATAATGGTTTCACAGGGTTATAGATATACCAAACTTTATTAATTATAACCTTTAAATATGAGAAGTCCATTGTACGTCAATGATATCCCCAATAAATTTATATAAAGAGAAATTAGGGAATTGATAAAACTCAAAATAAGGAATGAAAACATAACAGTATAAATAAGTGATAACTGCCTCTCAGCTACTAATTGCCTAGAATGCAGCTGTGTTCTCCCTAAATTTTTACTTGTAATATGCTATTTGGCCTAGATTAAGTGGACAATTTTTGCCTAGATGTCTGCACCAACATTTGTACTAGACTGACTACACAAAGGAATAAGATTCTCTAAATATTTTTGAAGTAATTGAAAGTAACATTGTTCTGTTCAATAAATACATATCTTTTCCATGGAATTTTCTGTAAAGTGTGTTCATATTCATAATCTAGCTGAAGTCATTACGGCATTCATTTCTTTCACTGAGATGTATTATTGTTATATTAAAATGCAAATATGTTATTTGGGAAGATAATCACATTAATTCACTATTAGCCATTAGAGATGTGGTCCAATTAGCTCAATAGTCTCTCTATATTATTCTCCATTTGATGGTGTCAAAGGGGGCTGGTCCTCAGGACACAAAGTAATTGACTTAAAAATGAGAGCGCTTTTAAGCATTTGGGTAAACAGCCACATGGAATGAATCAGAGAACCTGATTACTAGGAAGGAACAAAAGAATAAGGAACTAGTCATGTTCATAATCCTAATACTTAATTGTATTTTGTCAGAAATTGCTTTCAGTGTAAAAAACTATTTAGACATACATATATTTTTATGCTTAGTTTTTTTTTAAAGTATACTTTTTCTACATTTTTAAACACTATGGACTTTTTAGCAGAAAATAGCTCATTGATTATTTTAAATATGCAAAGTTTACATGAATGACATTCATTTTTGGTCATAAACAATATTGTTGTCAGACTGGTGAGCTGGAAGCATTCTGGCAATTATACATTATGAAACCAACAATATATTCTCATGAAATTTTGGATTTGAGACAATGCAATTATTTATTCACTCAATTAATATTTTATGGAAAGTTTAATAAGTTCTAGATTAGGACAATAATGAGGAAATAAATATATAAATCATATGATTATTTTTCAATGTTTAAATTGAAGTATATAATATTTGAATTTTAATCACATATTAGACCTGCTCACAAAACAACACTAAAAACATTTCTGTCATTAATATATAATTTGTGTTATGCCCTATTGTCTTTTATAATTTAAACTAATATAATATTTGATAAAGGAAAATATAATATGACCACCAGTTTTACAAAAATTGACAAAAACAATGAGAAATAGAAGCTTTAGCAAAATGAAAATAATGATTTTAAAGGTAAAGATAATTAGATAATTGGTCCTGTTTTCATTTTTTTCTACCATTTCCTTCTGCTTTTAATCTGAAATGAAAAATTGTGTTTGGAAAGTTTAAAAATTAGTTTGCAAAAAGTAATTTGCATCTTATTGATGAACAACCTTGGACACTGTTACTGCCAAATGTGGATACATTTTCAGTGAGGTATATAAAATGGACAGGAATCCCTGGAATCAGTATGATCATGAGTAAATTTCATATGATAGCAATAGAGGAGATTATTTTTGTACACAAAAATACCAAACTCTGGAAAATATTTAATGAGCTTTATTCTGAACCAAATGTGAGAGATCTAGGTCTGTGGCAAATCCCAAGAGATCCTGAGAATATATTCCCAAAATGGTTGAATTATAACTTGAATTTGCACATTTTTAGGGAGACAGAAATTACAGGTAAACATAAATCAATACATGTGAAATTTATATTGGCTGGGCCTGGAAAGACAGGACATCTGCAAGCGGGGACTTACAGGTACTAGGTGTACTACAGGCCAAGATTCTGATAACAGGGATTTTTTTATCTCTGTTTTTATTCAAAGTTATTTATCTAAATGTACCAAAGTAGTTTCTTGGTTGTAACATCTCATTCCTCCTTAAGTAACTATCAGCATGATTTGATCTCGGTTCATGTTGAAATTGGCTGTAGGCCTTGTTAGCTCAATCTTCAGGGTTGGTGAAGGGATTAGGAGAGCTTGAATCATGCCTTTGTTAATTTAGTATTGAGGGTGGTTGAGGGGCTAAGGAGTATAAATGCTGAATGAGTTGTACTAACAGTGCATTGTTTGGGGTGAATGCACCAGTTTTCTTCCTGATTCTATGGTATCATTAAACATGCATTTCTCCCAGTTTCTGCCTCCTGTCTTGATTGGCTGCAAGAGATAGCAGTCACTTTATTGGATTGGACCACAAACAGTGGATTTAAAGATATTTCTGATTGGTAATTGATAGAAAGAGTTAAGCTCTGACTAAATAATTTGAAATCAGCAAAAGAAATGCTTGAGCTGAGATAATGGGGAGTTGAGGGAGCCAAGGTTCTTGGTATGTAGATGAACGTTCTAAATTGCACACTTTAATGAAAAAACAGCTGTTCGTTGGTAAAAGTCTTAAAAGATACTGTCTGAAGATGCAAATATCCCTAAAATACAGCTTTGTAGGGTCACATAAAAATATGTCAAAGAAACATTTTGGAGTAAAGTATTTTTATTTTCTTAAGGGCCTGCTGTCTATCATGTGATACTATGCCAGAGTCAGGTTAGGATTTGGTATCTTATTACCACAAAGTTTGCATTGTCAGTTTTATGATCTTGATTTTAATGTTAATGTTGGTCAGTTGTGTCTAAATATCCACAAGGGAGGGGATATAGTGAAAAGTGTCCAACCATCTTTTCCCATGGCTTGGGATTTAGTTTTTGAGGTTTCCATTGGTTCAGATGGAATCCATTCATTGGTTGGAGGGGCTTAAAATTATATGTTAGTTCACATTTTAAAGTGAATTAGGATTTTTAAAAAACAAACATTTGTTTATGACTGTATGTGGTAGGCTTGATGAGCAATTTTGTTAAGTAATTGAATAAACCAAATCAATTAATACAGCATATTTTATTTGAAGAAAAAGGAAAAAATTCATATTAATGTTGACAATAATGATGCTGACAATAGAAAGTAAGATATAAGATACAATCCTGATTTATAGGCCCAGGGAATAAAAATTAGAGAAAATTCATATACATATGAATATGCATTTTCATTTTGTAAGGACAAATACAAGTTAACATTAAAAGACACTCTTTTTTATTATTTTTTTTTAAAAAAGGAAAAAGATTTCCTTTTTTGTTATTCATAGAGCATTTACTTTAGAAAATTTATAATTACAAATAGTTTATTCTCCCTTTGAAATTTATAATCCTTTTTGGGAGCTAAATAGAAGTTACAGCGGCTTTATGGCCCAGGAATCTTTCTCAAGAACCTGGGAGTCAGTATTTGAAATGTAAATATAAAAGGAGATAGCACTCCTATCTCCCAATTTCTGTGGTAAGGTAGGAGACTAATTTGGGCAGATACTTTGTTCCAAGTTGCAAAACTACCTTTTATCATAAAGATAAAAGAAGTTTGTTTCTCTTCTGAATAAAGCCAGCTACCTAACATAGATGGTCACCCTAATTACCCCTACATCAACTATTGATGAACTATATGTAAAAAATGGTGCGGTCTAGTCCTCTTATCTGAGGACTAGTCATTTTTTATATTAAAAACATGTATGCAATGGATTGTGTCTGCTCAACTATATGAAAAAGAGTATGTTTGGTGTTTTTTTAAAATTTAGTCTCAACAGTTTGCCTATGATATGCAGCACACTCTGATGTAATGCTTTAATAGTGAAAGTATTTGTGAAGAGGATTTCTGGGTTGAGAAAAAAGCAATTACAATTCCCCAACAATATGCATACACACAAACGTGTATGCATGTGTGTGTGTGCGTGTGTGTGTGTGTGTGTGTGTGTGTGTGTGTGTACGCGCGCACGCGCGCGCACTCTTATTCCCCAAATTTTGCTGGGTGATCACACTATATAATACAAGTATTTCTATTTCCTGAAAGTTAAAGGATTCTGATTAAACCATGAAAGTGAGTTCAAACAAAATTTTTCTTTTATCTTACAAAAACCTTGGTTAAGAACATTTTTTGTACTCCTAAAATATTATATGAATTACTGATAACTAAGTATATAGACTATAAGCTACTATTTTAAAGTCTATATTAGAAATTATTTTGTTATGTATGTAAATTCAGTAAAAACTTTATAATGTTTAGTCTAATTGTGGAGTTTTGGGATTTAAAAATGACGATTTGTGGACAGTGCCATGAAATTCTTTGAGACCACTTCTCTCAGGTGATTCTGGCTTCATCACATTGTAAGAACTAATGGGAACAAATGAGACAATTTTCTAGTGCTTTTATATACAGGTAGAACTATTGTGTATTTACAAGATCTTGATATGGTTTATGGAAGGAGTTTCATGCCTTCTAGAATATTTCTGATTATGAACATCAAGTCATGCATGTCTGTTTCTTTATACTGAAGGTGCAGGGATTTTTTTAAAAAACTATGTGTGTGGTATATGTGTGTTTGTGTGTTTTAACATCAATGCAGTCTGAAACTCAATTAAAAGTTTTAGCAGTTCTATTTAATTGCCTTAAGATAATGTTCTAATTGATCTTTGTCTTTAGACATGCATTCACAAAAATGGTTTGGCTTGCCCTCCTTCCCTCCCTTCCTTCCCTAGCTATGTCTCTCCACTTCTCTATTTCTCTCATTTTCATTATTTTCTCACCCCACTTTATCTCAGTATCCTGAGGCCAATAGAACAGTCTTTTGGATAGTGAAATGTACCTATGATCCTGCAGTGTAGTAGTAAACATTTTGATGATCGTGGTATCTTAATGATATCTCCTTTTTCATTTCTGACATTGGTAATTTGTGCCAATGAAAGGGTTTAGTCTTTTTGTCTCAGCATAACCATTAGAAAGCATTCAGACAGGCGGGCTCGGTGGCTCAGCCTGTAATTTCGCATCTTGGGAGGCTGAGGTGAGTGGACTGCCTGAGCCCACGGATTTGAGACCTGCCTGGGCAACTTGGCGACACCTCATCTCCATAATAAATCAAAAATTAGCCGGGTGTGGTAGCGCACGCCTGAAGTTCCAGCTACTTGGAAGGCTGAGGAGGAAAGGTTCACTGGTGCCCAGCAGGTCCAGGCTGCGGTAACCGGGAGCGGCCACTGCCCTCCAGTCTGGATGACAGAGTGAGACTCCAACTCAAAAAAAAAAAAAAAAAAAAGAAAAAAAGAAAGAAAAAGAAAACATTCAGACATTCTACTGCAAAACAAGCAGGGCCTATCCCATTCCCCTTCTGCAAATCTCCATCAGATGCAAGACCAGGACAACCAACCTTTCAATTCATGGTTTAGCATAATAATCTCTAGTAAACTTTTAGGATCCTTATCAAAGCCAAAGCTCAAAAATCACCCTTTGGCTGGCCAAAGTCATAAAAGTAATATGACCACCTTTGGTCAAGGAGTTTGTGAATTGCAAATGTCTAACAAATCTCCCGCTGAGGGTTAACCTAATCAGCCCTTTGTGACCTATGTGACACAAATAAACTCCACCATGGCAACAATCATGCGATTAACCCACCCATCTGCCTGCTGTCCATCACCTGACATCAGTACCTGTGTTTGCCTGCCCCTTTGTGATGATGTGGAAAAGACCACCACCCAATCACCTTAATGATCTTTTCCCATCAAGGGAATGGTTAAAAGGACTCAACAACAAGCAACCAGCAGCCATTGCCATGCTAGACTCTGATGTGGCCATGTGCTCTTTGAGCTGTGGCTGTTGTCTATCTTCCTGGCTTTGGTCCTCTCCCCCATCTTAGGGAGGTAAATCTCTCCCCCTTCTCTTTCTCTTTCTCTAATTTACTTTTAAATAAACTTTTCTTTTTCTTAACATCTTTGTGTGCTGTAATTCTTTACATTACTCAGATCTCTGGGTTACCCATGCTGCACCTCACCCCTCACCTCTTCACCTAGCCAGCCACCCTCACCCTGTCCATACCCTAACACCTTTCTTCTTCTTCTTCTTCTTCTTTTTTTTTTTTTTTGAGTTGGAGTCTCACTCTGTCGCCCGGACTGGAGTGCAGTGGCC